>NC_134536.1:2080757-2325757 GCF_050624435.1 Tenrec ecaudatus
GACGACAAATCCTGGGCCTGGAAGACTCTCAAGGGGTGGAGCAAGTCAGACACCAAAGGGCAAAAGGCACAGTGTCATGAAATGCACGCGTCACTCGTGGAAACCGTCCTGGAGGGTGGCTGTCGGTCAGCACCGGCTCCGCTGCAGTGAGTTCGGTTCTGACTAATCATAGTTATGGCACAAGTGGCTTCTCCTGGCGAGGTCTGGCACTCAGGACTCGCCCTTGTCAGGATGGGCGGGTTGTGGAGACCAAGGGTCGGTCTGGTCCAGGAGGCTCTGGGTCGGTACCTCGCAATGCAAACCCCGCCATGCCGGCTCGCAGTGACTCTCGTTTGCCCCTCGGTGTCTAACTTGGGGACTGGCCCTGTAGGTCTCTCAGGCTGTCCCTCCCAGGGAGCAGCTGGGGAACTTCAGGGCTTGTGGCTCCCAACTCTGCCGCCAGGGCCGGTCAACAGGGACCCCCAACGGGCACCAGCTCTCCCGTCTGGCGTCTGCACTGCGGGCAAGGAGGAGGCACATGCCCGTCACTGGCAAGTCCACTCTGGATCAGGATAAGGGGATGCTGGCTCAGTGCCCCCAAATGAAGATCCCCTTGTAACCATGCCCAAGATGGGAAACCGAGCCCCACCAATCCCCCCTCCCACAAGTCCCCGAGTCTAGAACCCCTTCCTGTCAGCTCCCCTAGGAAAATGATCAGCCCGAGCCGTTTCATACATGGAGTTTGATGCATTCCCGTCGGCGAAGTTGTATCGTGAGAAAGAAAGAGGCGGCGTGCTCGCTCCAGGTCAGCCCGTGCACAGGTGACCGAGCGCATGGTGCTTTACAGAGCGGACGGCTTCTCGGTGTCTTGGGTTCTCTGGGCTGCGGCTGGGAAGGGCATGCCTATAGGGGGCAATGAAGGAGGGGGCTCGTTAGGCTCCTGATGACTGCCCTGCTCCCTTACAGAGGAGCAGAGGCAGAGCTAGCTGCGGGACCAGTGAGCAGGGTGGTCGCGCCCTCGGTCACCTCGCTGAGGACATCGCTCAGAGGCAGGGGACAGACGTCCGAGGCCCCTGCAAACCACACCGCTTCCATGAGGTTTCCAGAGTGGGTAACACCTCGGCTCTTGGCTTCGCACGAGAAAGACTCCACACCGAAGCCCATTTTGTAACCCAAGTGGGTTTTTTTTTTAATCAAGGACAGGAGAAGTTTCAGGTTTTACAGTCCCGAAAGAGTACAGCTATTTCAAGGAAGCATGCCAAGCCACGCAGAAGCCGTGCTGGGCTCACAGCTGGTCACGAGTGACCTCGTGGGACCACACACCCCTACTTGTGGAACTGGGGGAGGGGGTCCAGGTAGAAAGCACAAGGGAACTGGGCCCAGACAGAGCGGATGGGTGAGAGGGGCTGTGGCCCTGAGTGGGCCCAGAGCTGGCATATGGGTGCCCGTGTGGGAGAGGGAGATCCTCACCCTCCAACCTGCCGCTGACCAGAAGCAGGGTGAAAAAGGGTCAGAGGAGGTCCCAGCACGCGCTCCCTGCCTTGATTCCAGCCCAGCCCCTGGCTGGGGGAGGCATGGTGAAAGGTATTGGCTGACCCCATTGGTTGTATTAAGCCCACCTGGGTGGGGGCGTAAGCCTGGGCCTAGTTTAAGCGGCCCAGGTGCACCTCCCACCTGGCTGGGGGCTTGAATTTGAGCATGCTCACTTTGGGGGTCTTCATAGGTGTCTAATGGTCACCTGAGGTACTTCCACCCCCTCTATGGGGCCTGGACAGGCAAGGGAGGGACAGCGCCCCCCTGCCCCTGATCGAGCTACATCGCCCTTCCTCCCTGGGGTTCTTGGCAGGTGGACATCCTTCCCCACCAGCCTCAGGCTTGGGAAGAGCAGCGAGGCTCAAAGGGTGAGAGAACTTCGCATGTCGGCCCTGAATAAACATCACCATGGATCCAGCAGAGCCCGGGGTTGCCCATGTGCAGACTGGGCACACACCTCTGAAGCCAGGGCAGACAGGTCATGTGAAGGGGTGAATGCTGGACCTGTCCACCCTGTGGAATCTACAGGACCTTGCCCAGGGCATCAACTGGAAAGGGAGGGGAAGGCCATCTCAGGCCTGGTGGCCAGCATGTGTCCTGCCTCAGAGTCCCAAGCCAGTGTGGCCGGCCAGCCACTGGGGGACCTGCACCCTGGCCAAGGCTTCTTGAGTCTGAGAGTGGGTGCAAAACTGAAGGCCAGCAGAGCATGGGGCCCAAGAAATGTCCATAGGAGCCAGAGGTGGGCAAGAGACTATCTGGGGAACAAAGGCTCACTTCCTGAGAAGGGCTTGCACACCTTCTCCTAGCCACTGGTATTTCCCCTACCCCTACCCCCAACTTCCTCTGAGTCCAGAGTCCTCAGCCAAGGGCCAGTACCAAATTGTCCAGCTCAGGTGAACCTCTGAGGCCAGAGGAAACTCAATGTGATTGGACAAGTTCGGGGCTTGCACACAGCTGGGCTCCACCAGCCAGGTCAGAGCCCCAGCCTTCGGATGCTCAACTAGGCTGGCCTCTCCACCCATGCCCCCTGCATGACCTGCACAGTTGAGCTGCCCTTCCTCCCTGGCTCCCAGAGGTGAGCATGTGGGGTGGACTGGGAGCAGAGCAGAGCCTCGCTGTCACACTGTCTCAGTGCACCTGGCTGGAGGCTGCAGTCATTAACCACTGGCGGTGACATCATCTCCTGTCAACTTGTGAAGGGGTGGAGTCTAGCCTGTCCATCAGGTCGCAACTTGGCGACCTCATTTGGAGGTCTGACAGAGATAAATAGCTCACTGGAGGCCCAGCACACACACTCTCTCTTTGCTGTGTCTTCCTGCTGACAAGCCACACGGAGCTATGCTGATGGAGCCAGAGCCCTCCTGGAGCTGGAGGGGCCACATGGAGAGCCGCGCCAGTGTTTAGATGCTTCCACCCCCACTGGATCCATAAGACTTTCCACCCACTGGCCTGTCATCTTCCATTGCAAGTGCTGTGTGAGTCTGAAGAATAATTTGGGCTAATATTGGACTTAGGGACAGGATCTGGACTGGACTGGGATGTTTTCTCAATGTACAATTGCTCTTGTATATAAAGCTCTTTCTTATACACATATGTCTATGAATTTGTTTCTCTAGTCTACCCAGATTAACGCAACCACCGGCCACATGTCTGCCCAGGTTAAAAATGCCCACAGAGCCCCTCCTGGTTCCTGCCCATGGCAGACTGTAGGGTTTGTGCAGACAGGCATGTGGTCCCAGCGGGAAGGCTGGGCCCAACCGGGGGCTGCAGATTCCGGGGTAAGCCAGGGGTGACCATTACATGGAAGATGGTTTTCTGGTGGTCACAATATGTTTCAGAACCCACAGCATGAAACCCAAACACAGGAAGCCCACTGCCAGGGTGACCATCCCTCAGCTGCCATCTCAACAGAAGCAAACTGCTGGGCCTTTCCTCAAGGCACCACTGGGTGAGTTGCGTTGGCCAACCTTTGGACTGTAGTTGAGTGTATGCTGTGTGCACCAATCAAGGAGCGCCAGTAGCGCAGTTGGTTCAGCAGTGAACTTCTGCCACAAGGTTGACGGTTCAAATCCCCAACTCCTCTGCAGGAGAACATTGAGTCTGCCTGTGCCCACCTGGATTTCCAGCCTGGGAAATGCTATGCAGGTTCCACGAGTTGGAATGGACTCGCTGGCCGGGGTGGTGGTGGGAAGGAGCCCAGAGTCCTCTAAAGTGAAGTAGTGGAGCCCTGGTGACACGTGGTTACATGCTGAGCTGTGAGCCTCAAGCCAGCAGTTCGAAACCACCAGCCGTTCGCAGGAGAAAGACGAGGCTCTCTGCTCCTCCTTTAAGAGTTAGAGTCTCGGAAACCCACGGGGGCCATTCTTCCCCTCATGTACGGTCCCTGTGCCGGTGTCCACCCGATGGCAGGGTGTTTGGTTTGGAGTTTTGAGGCCACCTCCATGTAGGCGTGCCTCACACCGTCACCTGGAGATCAGAGCCAGAGACAAGGAGACAGGACAGCAGGTGCCTGGCCACACCACAATCACCAATGAACTAAGCAGCCGGTGCTTCCCCAGCACCGACAGAGAGAGAGAGGACCCCGCTCAGAGCCAGGCCCTGAATTCTAGCCCCTACACTGGGAGAGAACCTGCTCTGTGTGACGCAGCACCTCCTGGTGGCCTGTCTGGGCAGCAGCACCAGAGAACCGAGGCCGCCCCGGTGGTGCAGGGGGAAGGGGAATTGGGCTGCCAACTGCAAGGTCGGCGGTTTGAGCCCACCAGCCACTCTACCAGAGAATAACGCGGCTGTCTGCTCCGGTAAAGAGGGAAACCCACAGGGCCAATTCTACTCTGTCCTGTGGGGTCCCCATGAATCAGAACTGACAGCAGGTAGTCTGGGTGTCCGGACAATGTGGCTGTTTGCTGCCATAAAAACCTGTGTCACCAACGGCTGGAGCCAAAGTGGGTGAACAAGTAAATGTGGTGAAGAAAGCGGATGGTGCCCGGCTATCAAAAGAGATAGTGACTGGGGTCTTAAAGGCTTGAAGATAAACAAGCGGCCATCTAGCTCAGAAGCAACAAAGTCCACATGGAAGAACACACCAGCCTGTGTGATCGAGTGGTCCCAAAGGGATCAGTTACCAGGCATCAAAGAACAAAAAATCATACCATTGACTGCACACCTCCATGATAGGATCGCTGAAGACAAATGGGTGCATAAGCAAATGTGGTGAAGAAAGCTGATGGTGCCCGGCTATCAAAAGAGATAGTGTCTGGGGTCTTAAAGGCTTGAAGGTGAACAAGCGGCCATCTAGCTCAGAAGCAAATAAGCCCACATGGAAGAAGCACACCGGCCAGTGCGATCACGAGGTGCCCAAGGGACCAGGTATAAGGCATCATGCAAAAAAAAAAGATATAAGTGTGTGTATGTATGTGTATATATGTGTATATGTATATATGTATGTGTATATATGTATATATATATCATATTAAATGAAGGGGGAAGTGCAGAGTGGAGACCCAAGGCCCAAGTGTCGGCCAATGGAGATCTCCTCATAGAGGGGTTTAGGAGAGGAGATGGGTTAATTAGGGTGTGAGGTAGTATCGATGAAGAACACAGCTTTCCCCCAGATCCTGGATGCTTCCTCCCCCCAACTACCATGATCCGAATTCTACCTTGCAGGGCTGGATAGGACAGAGGCTGTACACTGGTACATATGAGGGTTGGAGGTACAGGGAATCCAGGGTGGATGATACCTTCAGGACCAAGGGTGTGAGGGACGATGCTGGGAGAGTGGAGGGTGAGTGGGTTGGAAAGGGGGAACTGATTACAAGGATCCACATGTGACCTCTTCCCTGGGAGAGGGACAGCAGAGAAGGGGGGAAGGGAGACTCCGGATAGGGCAAGATATGACAAAATAACGAGGTATAAATTACCAAGGGCATATGAGGGAGGGGGGAATGGGGAGGGAGGGGGGTGGAAAAAAGAGGACCTGATGCAAGGGGCTTAAGTGGAGAGCAAATGCCTTGAGAATGATTGGGGCAGGGAATGTATGGATGCTTTATACAATTGATGTATGTATATGTATGGATTGTGGTAAGAGTTGTTTGAGTCCCTAATAAAATGTAAAAGAAGAAAAGAGAAAAAAATGATTAGGGCAAAGACTGTACAGATGTGCTTTATACAATTGATGTATGTATATGTATGAACTGTGAAAAGAAATGTATCAGCCCCAATAAATTGTTAAAATAAAAAAAATTAAAAACAAAACAAAACCTGTGTCACTGTTGTCCTCTGTCTCCGGGCCTCCCCAGAAGGCAGGGCAGCACAGCTAAGGTGGCTGCCGGAAGAAGAGACGCTGGCCTTACCTGGGGGGCAGGTGGGCCTCTCTACTTGCCAAGCATCAGCAGTGAGGGGGCCGTCAAAGAGGGAAGACACTGACCAGGAGCCGGCCAGTTCTGCCTTGGCCACCAAGTGCACTGGTGACAAACACCATGCCAGGGCTTCGACTGAGCACGCCCCTTCCTCTCGTTCCGGGGCAGCGGGGCCAGGCAGGGGTGTGGCAGCCGGGTCCTGGGTTTGGGGCGATGGACTCCCTCTCCTGTGTGTCCAGAGCCTCTTTGCTCGCAGTGGATTTGGGGCCCACCATGTCACATGGCCAGGTCTCCTCAACAGGAAGCGTGCAGCACACCATCAGGGGTGAGGGTGACCATGAGCCGCAGCAGGACTCTCGTGCCAAACATCGACCGTGGGTGAGAGTGCGGACGAGGACCTGGCTCCCAGCAGACCCTCTGCAAACAGAGCCCACAGGGGGAGGAAAGAGGCTCAGTTCACAGCAGGACCTCCCCACGGAGACCATAGGGGTGAGCCCTCAGCCCACAGCAGGACCCTCCCTCCCCATAGGGAGCCCCTGAGTGGTGACATCACCCCACCTTTGTGAGGAAGCGGGTATCTGTGCTGCTAAGCAACCAGCACCACCTCTCAGGCCACCCTGCTTCCACAGAGCAGAGACACACTGGCACCCTCCCCGGGACCAACTGCCCCTGTCGGCGGAGACACGTGTATGGGCACCGCCGTCCAAGCTGGAGTGCGGTCTTCATCCCAGGAAGGGTCGCTTCCACAGGGCCGAGGGTCCTGTAAGTACGTCTCTGGCCCTCGGCCGTTGTGGGTCTTGCCTGCCTGTGGGGACTCATGGGAGAGCACCCACCTCGCCTTGGGCTGTCCCACTCACCTCCCCGAAGTGTGTTCCTACGAGGGGCCAGGCGCCCACTCGGCCTCCGCCAAGGCCTTTGTCACAGAGGAGCCTCATCCAGGAGAGTGGCAGAAATGTATCTGTTCACAGAACCGGGGGACCCAACCACATTCACCCCAACACCCTGAGCCCCAGTGATCCCCGCTCCACGGCACATTGGATGCAGGCAGCCCAGTGGACCCCAGGAGCACCCATCTGGAGGGTGGTGTGGCATTTCCCATCAGTAGGCACGGCATGCTGGGGGGCCCAGGCAGGACAGTCCCATGCTGCAGGAAAGAGCACGGCTGCAGGGCACCCTCCCGTGTGGCCATGCGTGGCTGTGATCTGTGGGGATCAGTGGGGGGTGAGGTCATAGGTCTGGAGAGCTGGTGGGGGGACTGAGCCAGATGCTGCAGAGATGCCGTCATGCCCTGCCACTGCGTGAGTGGCCCGGAGAGGTGTGAGGAGTACCTGCTCCTTGTCTAGATGCTGTCCTAGCTTGGGGGCAAGCAATGAGCCTCTGCAGTCACGCCGCCATCACCAGTGTCCCCAGCCACTCCTTGTAAGATGAGCATATTACTACCTGCAGGCAGGCTAGTCGAGGGTGGGTCCTCAGCCTTGGCTGGGTGTTCCTGCCCCGTGAGGACCCGAGGGGACTTGTCAGCATGGTATTGGGAAGGGGGGTGTTCACGCAAACAGTTGAGCAGACAGAGAACTGCTTCTTGGTCACGCTGTGTTGGGCTGGGTGTTCTAGAGAAACCAAACCAGTGAGGTTGTCACCTACCTAGAGAGGAAGTTATTTTGTTAAACTTGGCTTACACAGTTGGTAGGAGCAGGTAAGCCCCATTGGGTTTCAAGTCCCTGACTTCTTCTGAAGGACGGCAGCTTTAGGGGTGCTGTGACCCCAGGATGAGCAGGAACCCCACAGGCTGCAGGCATGGGATGAATCGAAGGTCAGTGGGTCAGACGGCACATGGCTCTTGGAGTTGTCAAGCAATATGGCAGGCCAGCAGCTCAAGTGCCAAAGACCCAGAGGTTGAAGAGACGGTGGCGGGATCTAGATCCAGGCGTGCTTCCTGACAGTCTCCACTTAAGTAGGAAGTAGGTCACGTCCACAAGGAAACAGCCTCTCAATTGCATCAGGGCTGTGATCTGACTAAGGGAGTCACCTCCACCCGCATCTTATGAAGTTGATTCCATGGTGTTAGGTCATACCATGGGGGGCTATTCGACTGTAACTAAAAAACCACTGAGGATTTGGACCTGGCCAAGCTGACAGGAAACCTCATAGCCAAGGGCAGAGAAGGAAGACTTAAGTACTCTCCACCTCAATGGGTGACTTGTGAACCCCGAGAATATATCACAGTCCTGTTGCCTCTCAGATCAGACAGGTGGGCAAGAACCGTGGCATGGTGGTGGCAGTGGTGGTGATGGTGGTGGCAGGTGCCTCGGGCCAGTTCTGACTCAGAGGTACGCCCCAGATAACAGAACCAAGCTCCGCCCTGCCCGGTGGCTTCCTCACCACCGCTGCTGTTCTGTGTGAGCCCAATGCTGTTTCCTAGAGGGCCTTCCTCTGCTTTCCCAGGGAGGACAGACGGTATCCAGAGCATGCAAGGGGAAGCCCTTCTATCCACCCCACACACCGGTGGTACTACTCGACAAGGGACTTCGTGCATTATCCGTACAGTGAAGCTTTGTCACAGCCTGGGGCTGACCTGGATGTCATGCACGGCTGCAGCCGAGTTCCAGGTGGAAGGTTTTATGCTCAGAGGAAGCTCAGTGAGCCCACAGAATGAAGTCTGGGGTCTGTGGTAACCTATCCACCAGGCCAGTCCATCTCTGTTCTGGCTGGAGTCTGAGGTGGGGCAATGGGCGTGGCCTCATCCCCCCCGCCCCCACACACACACCCCATGTTGCCTGGTGCAGACACACAGCCGCCCCAGCACAGTGAAGGAAGCATGGCTGCCTGCGGTGTGGCAGATGAATTCAATGGAAGCGACCCCTTGTTACAATCCTGTCACGTACATGCATGTGATTTCATGTAGGTCTGCACCACACTATACATCCCCTTCCCTTCTCCTCCAAGCACCGTGAGTCCAGTTTGATTCTGTTTGGATCATCAGAGGCCATTGCGAGCAGCAGCTAATATAATTGGATGCCTCTGGGGTATAAGCAGGGTCTTAACCTCCATGGTAGGTGGTCAGTCGCTATAACGACGTACACTAAGGTCTACCTTCAACCAATTAGGTTGTGATCCCATTGATCAGATTCTAGCACATGTCATAGGTTCTTCATTAGTACATCATAGGCACCACTAGCTTGAAGTCCATAGAAAATATAAATAGATGATAGACGAATGAGAGAAGATGGATGGATAAATAGGTAGGTAGATAGGTAGGTAGGTAGGTATAGATAGATGGATAGATAGATATATAGACAGATAGATGTATGTTAGGTTCCCACAGGGAACCCATTCACAACAGAACACAAGACCACTCAGGCCTGCGTCTCCTCACAGCTATTCCTGTGCTTGAGTCCCTGCTGTAGCCATGGTGTCCCTCCGTCTCCTTGAGGGCCTCCCGCTTCACTGCCCTCCACTTGACCGAGCAGGATGTCCTTCTCCAGGGACTGGGCTCTCCTGACAACATGGCCAACAGATGTAAGACGAAGTCTCACCATCCTTGCTCTTGGGAAGACTCTGGCCTTACTTCTTCCAAGACAAGTAGGTTTGTCCTTTGAGCAGTCCATGGCACCATCAATAGTCTTCTCCAGCACCACAGTTCAAATGCATCGATTCTTTGTCGGTCTTGTTCATTCAATGTTCAATCTTGACATGCATATGGTGCGATTGGAAATACCATGATTTGGGCCAGGCACTTTAGTCCTCCAAATAGCATGTTTGTGTTTCAATATCCAAAGAGGTCTTGTGCAGCAGGTTTTCCTCATGTAACTCTTCTTTTGATCTCTTGACTGCTGCTTCCAAGAGCATTGATTGTGGATCCAAGCAAGACAGAATCCTTGATAAGTATAACCTTTTCTCTATTGAACATAATGTTGCCTGTTATTGGTCCAGTTATGAGGATTTTGGTGGTCTTGACATTGAGTTGTGACCCATAATAAAGACTGGAGTCCTAGCTCTTCATCATCAAGTGCCTCAAATCCTCCACAATTTCAGCAAGCAAGCTTGTGTCGTCTGCACACTGCGGGTTGTTACTCAGCCTTCCTCCAGTCCTGATGCCGCATTCTTCTTCATAGAACGCAGCTTCTCTGATGATTTGTTAAGCAAACAGACTGAATAAATATGATGAGAAGATCCAGTCCTGGGACACAGCTTTCCTCATTTTAAACCATGCAACACTCCCTGTGCTGTTTGCACAACTGCTGCTTGATCCGTGGACAAGTTCCGCAGGAGCACTACGAGGTGTTCTGGAATTCCCGTTCTTCTTAACGTGATCCATAGTTTGTTGTGATCCATAGAGCCGAATGCCTTGACGTAGTCAATAAAACACAGTTAAACATCTTTTTTGTACTCTTTTTTGAGCCAAGACCCATCTGACGTCAGCATGGAGAGCCTTGTTCCACGTCCTTTTCTGAATCCAGCCTGAACCTTTGGCAGCTTCCTGGCAATGCACGGCTACAACCGTTTTTGGATGGTCTTCAGCAAAATTTTACCTGCATGTGGTATTGATATTCTATTCTACAGGGCCACCTTTCTTTGGAATTAATATGAAGAAAGATAGATCACTATTAAGTGCCGTGGGGTCCGTTGTGAGGTCGAGCAGCAGCCTGTGTGCAACAGAAAGAAACGCTGCCCCATTCTACACACCCTCAGACCCTGGATCTGCTCATCAGCAATTGGTGGTCTGCTTCAGTTGGCCCCGGCCTCATTTTAGAGGCTAATCATGAGCTTCTCCATAGCTTCCCACATCAGTTTGATTTCTGTTTATTGCATCTGGACAAGTCCATGTGTAAGGTCATCGTTTGTATTGCTGAAAATGTATTTTTGATTGAAGAAGTCATTGGTCTTGCAAAACCTTTATTATGCAATCTCCTGTTTCGTTTCCATCACCAAGACCACATATTCAAATACCGTTCCTTCCCCTTGGCTTCCAGTCTCCGTATTCCAACTACTGGCAGACAAGTGGTGGAGATAGGTAGACAGATTATTGATAGAGATGAGAGAGAGAGAGATAGTAGATAGATAAGTTGGTAAGTAGATAGATATATGAAGAAGGATGGATGATAGATAGATATGATAGATATCAGACAGCAGAAGGATAGAGATGATAGTAAATACATAAGCAGGTAAATAGATATATGAAGTAGGAGGGAAGGAGACAGACAGTAGACTGTAGATAGACAGATAGCAAAGGCGCACATCCTGGTGGCACAGGATTGAAATCGTTGTTGATGGCCACCGTCTATCAGCTAGTCTGTCGTCAGTGTTTAATGTGTCAGATTGGCTATGGGGAGTCAGGCTTTGTGCCAACTCGGCGAGGCCAGGATTCTCCCATGATGTGACCTCCCCTGAGATCATCACCTGCATAATGGGATCTTCTGTGAGCAGCCGAGGCATTGTGGGAAGAATAGCGGGAGGCTGTGTTGTGATTAGGTCCTGTTGACTTGGTTCTGACCCACAGCCCCCACACAGCAGGACAAGACTCCTCACAGTGGCTCCTGCTTGAGTCCATAGCTGCAGCCACTGTGTCCGTCCACCTCCTGACGGACCTCCATCCTTTTAACTGCCCTCCACTTACCAAGCATGTTGTCCTTCTGCAGGGATGCCGCTCCCTCGATAGCATGCCCCATGCATGTGACACGGTCTTTCCATCCTCTTCTCTAAGGGCATTCTGTCTGTCTGTCCTTCCTCCAAGACGGGTGTGTCTCTTCTGGCACTCTATGGCAGGGGTCCTCAAACTTTTTAAACAGGGGGCTAGTTCACTGTCCCTCGGACCCTTTGGTGGGCCGGACAATAGTATTTTTTTAAAAAGTAAACTATGAACAAATTCCTATGCACACTGCACATATCTTATTTTGAAGTAAAAAAACAAACGGGGCAAAAACACCCAGCGGGCCGCAGGTTGAGGACCCCTGCTCTCTAGTATTTTCAATATCCTTCCCCAGCACCATAACTCCAATGCATTGATTCTTCTTCAGTCTTCTTTATTCAATGTCCAACTGTACATGCATCAGAGGCAGTGGGAAATACCCTGGCTTGGGTCAAGCACACCTTAGTCCTTAAAGTGACATCCTTGCTTTTCAATGCTCTAAAGACGGCTTGTGCCGCAGGACTGTCTGGTGCAACACGTCGCCTGCAGAGCACAGGTGGCTAACAGCATTTCATAACTAAAGCAATGGCAAAAACTCACTGTCCTCAAGCGAGTCTGACTCAGTGTCCCTCATGGGCAGCGTAGAACCACCCTGGGGGATTCTAAGACACTAAATTTTACAGGAGCCAAACCTCATCTTGTCCCAGGCAGCAGCTGATGGTTTCGAACGGTTGACCTTGCCATGAACAAGCCAATGTGTGACCCACTAGGCCACCAGGGCTCCTGATCCATCCTAGAAAACCTTGTTCCCAAACGGGATGGCTGGCACAGGGACACGGCTGCTCTTGTGCTCATGGGAGGTGATTGGAATCCCGGTGGCCCAGTCAGACGGGGTGGAAGTGCCACAGACTGTCGTGGTCTGGCCGCCTGACAGCAGCAGGCTGCCTCGTCCACTCCCTCACAGCGGCTGGTGGGTTTGAACCAATGGCCGCCTCTGCCATTAAGAGGCTTTATCTTGACACTGCCGGGGCTTCTTGAGTCATAGCAAGCCCCTGCCCCAGTCCAGTCCAGCCCATTAGGACCCGATGCAGGGTTTCCGGGCTGTAAAACTCCCCAGGGGCACAGGGCCCATCTTTCTCCCCCAGAGCAGCTGGTGGGCTTGAACCACCCGCCGGTGGTCAGTAGCCCGGCGCTTCAACACAGCCCCACCCAGGTTCCAGGTGTCTGCCTTTGGGATCTACCACCATCTCCCAAACACCCTGTGGCTTCTGCCAGGTGAGCTCTGTTGCCGATCAAGTGAGAAACGTTAGACCTGCCGACACCACCAGAGGAACCCGCTGAGGTCTCCTGAGTACAAGGAGCTTGGTGGGCAACCCTCCTTGGTCCTGGGAAGGCATGCCCCCCCTCCCCCAGGAGACAGGGATCGTAACGAAGTCCAAGGTCTTGTCGGCAGCTTTGATGCCCCCCCCCCCAACCACGTGCTGTCCTTCTCTGCGAGCTCAGAGGACATGGAATCCTATCTCCCACCTTGCTCGCTCCTCTGACGAGGCCCAACCTTCACGGCACCGATTTCACCAAATGAATTTTTAGAAACCAAAATACCGGGTCTCAGTGATTTTTCTCACAAGCCGCCCATCATCAGAGCCTGGTCCCTGTCCGCCAGCTCTCTTCCAGGGAGTCCGGTGTGGCCTGTGGGCACATGGAGGACCTCTCTGGGGGCCAAAAACCTTCCAGGAACTATGAGGGGCGTCCAGCACTTGCCCGCCAGTTGACATCACTTAAGCCATCAGTGAGCGGGCATTTGGATCTTGGTCTAAAGAGCGGTCACCTTCTGCCCCAGCAGGGTCCTTGCCCGCTGATGTAGACCCGGCCGTTAGCCTCGGCATGCAGGGGTGCCACCATGAGAATGTCATGGGTCCCTGGCAGATGCAGAGGAGAACCGCAGGTTGGCACTTCAAACCCCCCAGCGGTGTTCAGTTCAAAAGGCCTGACAGTCTGCATCAGTCGAGATGGGAACCGTGGGTTGGTGAAGGTCGCAAGGGGTGGTGCAGACAAGACAGATGGCTGGACAGCACCATGCCACCTGGAGGGAGTGGGTGTGTGTCCCGGCTAACCCTCCTCTGCTGTCTCTTCCCAGAAAAGGAAGCCTGCTGGTTTGAGGGAGGACGATGAGACCCCGAAAGCCCCCCCGAAGCCGGTGTTCCGTGTGGATGACACCACGCCTGAGGTGGTGCAGAGCGTCCTGCTGGAGCGGGGCTGGAGCCGCTTCGACGGCCGCTCGCAGGACGGGGATGACTGGGACCTCTACTGGAGGACGCCGCCCTTCCCGGTCACCAAGCACGTCAGCCTGCAGCCCTGGCAGCAGCTGAACCACCACCCAGGCACCAGCCGGCTCACGCGCAAGGACGACCTGGCCAAGCTCCTGCGGCACATGCAGGGGGCCCACGGCGCCGGCCTGTACGCCTTCATCCCGCTGACCTTCATCCTGCCCAGCGAGTACCACAAGTTTGTGGCGGAGTACTCCCGGGAGATGCTGCGCACAAAACCGGGCTACTGGATTTGCAAGCCCGCTGAGCTGTCGCGGGGCCGCGGCATCAGCATCTTCAGGGACATCCGGGACCTGGCCTTTGACGACACGTGTGTGGTGCAGAAGTACATCTGCAACCCGCTGCTGGTCGGCCACTACAAGTGCGACCTCCGCATCTACGTCTGCGTCACGGCCTTCCAGCCGCTGACCGCCTACATCTACCAGGAGGGCCTGGTGCGCTTTGCCACGGAGAAGTTCGACCTGCGGAACCTGCAGAGCGACTACGCGCACCTGACCAACAGCAGCATCAACAGGTCTGGGCCCTCCTACGGGGCCTGCAAAGATGTCATCGGCCGCGGGTGCAAGTGGCTGCTGAGCAGGCTCTTCTCCTACCTGCGCCTCCGCGGCGTCGACGACGGGCTGCTCTGGCGACAGATCTGCCGCCTGGCCATCCTCACCCTGCTGGCCGCCGCCCCGGGCATCCCCACCGCTGCCAACTGCTTCGAGCTCCTGGGCTTCGACGTGCTGGTGGACGACAGCTTCAAGCCGTGGCTCCTGGAGGTGAACTACAGCCCGGCCCTGACCCTGCACTGCTCCACCGATGTCTCCTTGAAGAGGGCACTCATCCACGACGTCATCGAGCTGGTCCACGGAGCCGGAGCCCACGTCTGGGGCTGGGCCGACGACCGTGCCTCCAGCGCGAGTGACCAGGGCCATAGGGACAGGCCCAGCAAGGGAAGCAGTCCCCTGCCCTGCTGGCCACACCTCCAGGTCGTGGGCAGAGCCTTGTCCCAGGGGGAGCCCTTTGCCATCAGGGGCAAAACCGGGGACACTGGTCCCCAAACCACACAGGACTGCGTGCCACGGGAAAGCATGCCTGAGCAGGACAAGCTCCCCACCTGGAGAGAGGTGCCCAGAGCCAAGGCCAGGGTCCGGAGCAGGCTCACCCAGCGCAAGTCCTCTACCCTGCAGTCGCACTCCTGCCGGCCGGCCAGCAGCCCAGTGTCCCCGTCCAACACCGGCAGTGAGTGCCCCAAGCCCCAAGTCGGCAATTTCATCCTCATCTTCCCCTTCAACGAGGCTACCCTCCAAGCCTCCAGGAAAAGACTCAATGTCAAGGGCATCGTGCATGAACTCCAGAAGTTTATGGCCAAGCAGGAGTGTCTGATGGCCGAGAGCGGGACGGACACAAAGTGACATGGTCCTGGAGAGGACAGAGAGAGCCAGAAACCATCTCAACAGCCTCGCTGGGAGATCGTGTGCGCAGTTTTATAGAAATACAATAATTCCGACAAAGGGTCACGGGTTCAAGTGGTGATTAGCTCCCTCCAAAACCCCAACCCATCGAGTTATTTCCAACTCGTGGAGACCCTCTAGGGCAGGGGCAGAACCGCCCTCTAGGGCAAGGGCAGAACTGCCCCTGCGGGTTTCTGAGGCTGTAACTCTATACGGGAGGAGAAAGCCTGAGCTCTCTCCTGCAGAGCAGCTGGTGGTATCAAACCGCCGACCTGGTAGTTGGCAGCAACATGTCTAACCACTACGCCCCAAAGGCTCCTGGTGAACTCCTGGCACTTCCTTATTTGCTCAGAGACCTGCGGGCACTGAGTCTGGGAGCTGGGATGGAGGAAGAAAGCTCCGGTGGGCTGTTTCACATAAGCAGCCGTGCTCTGCCGTGGCAGCACGGGGTCAGCAAGAGCGGGGAGGACGCGGCAGTCACTGCGGCGGTTCTTGTGAGTGCTGAGTCGCCGAGCCCCATTCTTGACTGAAACGTGGAGACGTGATGGTGCCAACACCGTTGAGTAGGTCTGAGTGCAAACAATACAACAGCAGCAAGCAGGCCGAGAGTCAACTTTTTTTTAAGTTGGCTGTTTTGTGCTGGTTTTCAAAGTGATTTTTGTCAGGTCCACGGCCAGTCAGTCACTGAGAGCAAATTGAATTATTGAAACCCCCATAAACATGCCAGATGAACCAGGAGGGCAGGGGGGAGGGGGGGAGAGGAGGGGAAGAAGGGGGAACTGACAGCAATGATCGACACAGAACCCCACCCCCCACCCCTCCAGGGGGACGGACAACAGAAACCATGGGGGAAGGGAGACAGCGGTCCGTGTAAGATGCGAAAATAAAAATAAGTTATAATTTATCAAGGGGTCACGAGGGTGGGAGTGGGGGAAGGGAGGGAAAAAGAGGAGCTGATACCAAGGGCTCAATAGAAAGTAAATGTCTAGAAAACAATGATGGCAACCTATGTACAAATGTGCTTGACACAATTGATGTATGGATTGTTATAAGAGCTGTAAAAGCCCCCAATAAAATGATCTTTACAAAAGGAAAAAAATGCCAGATGACTTGTTCAGCTCTCCGCTCTGTGGGAGCTTTGTGGTGGAGTGGCTATGTGTTGGGCTGCTAACTGCAAGGTCAGCAGTTTGAAACCAAGAGGAAGCTTTCTACTTCTGTAAAGAGTTGGAGTCTCGGAAGAACACAGAGGCAGCTCTGCCCCATCAGGTAGGGTCGCTGTGGGCTGGAGCCGGCTCCACAGCGGTGAGTCTGAGTCTGAGCAGACCGGAACCTCTGGGGTCCAGGGGTGGGGGTGCCACCAGGGCTGCCAGGTCAGGGAGCAGCCAAGGGCTCCTGAGCCCCCAAGTCCCTGGGGGTTGACTTGAGAGCCTGTGTTGATGGGAAGAGTCATTCCACGGGGTGTGAAATGAGTGAGAGGAGAGAGAGAGTAGGTTGGTTTCCCAGCCCACAGTCTGCCCACGTTTTGATTCATGGAATCTGTGTGGATCTGCAAGTGGTGAGGTCACTTACCCAAGGGGTGAGGTCACCTCCCTGAACTTCCTGCGCCGTTCCCCCTCCTGCACTTGGTTCCTGGGTCAGGGCTCCCCTTCTGATTGTAGGGGGCTGCTGCAGGTGGAATTGTGCCCCTTTGGGGTGGTTGGATGATGCTAGGTCAATCAGACCCTCCTAGACGGGGTGGAGTCCAACCTGTGTGGGAGTGGCCTTTTGTATGGGTCTGAGGGACTCTGGGAACCGCCTCTTTATCTCTCTGCCCCTCTGTCCTCCTGTCTGGATGGACTCTGCCTGCCTCCAGGGGCCTCCACGTGGGCCACCAACCCTGAGAGCTGCTGTGTTCCCACCAACCGTGGATCCACATGATTCCACACCCACTGGCCCATGTGCCCCCTGCTTCTCGCTCAGCATCTGGGCACCAGCTTCGCGGGTCAGAAGGGGGACTTTCGGACCAGCATCAGACCAAGGGCTTATTGAGCTGGACTGGGCGCAGTTGCTTCTTAGGGTGAAGTCCTTTCTTGTGCGTCAGAGAGGGTTATTGGATTCGTTTCCCTGTCACTCAGCGCACTGCTCTCGATCCATTTCCAAGTCACGGCAGCTCTACAGGGCCGGGTGGAGCTGCCCCTGTGGGCTTCCAAGGGTCATCTGTGTTTTTGTTTGCGTTTTAAATTTTAACAAGTTTCACTGACATAATTCACATATCAGGCAATTCAATGATTTGAACATGTAAAAAAGAGTCGAGCAATCATCACCACAACCAGTTTTAAAGCATTTTCTTTCTTCTGTACTATTATCAGCTCCCCCTGACCCACATCCCAAGCTCCCCTGCCAGAATTCTAAGGAACTATTAATCCAGTGCTGTCTCCAGAAATTTACCTGTATAAAAGATATACCCAAAACCACAGCAACAAACCACATCAATGCCAAAATAAAACGGAGGAAGACCTCAGTCAGGGATAAGTAAATATGAGCGCAAATTTAAGATAGTGTCTGGGGTCTTAAAGGCTTGAAGGTGAACAAGCGACCATCTAGCTCAGAAGCAACAAAGCCCACATGGAAGAAGCACACCAGCCTGTGAGATCACGAGGTGCCCAAGGGACCAGGTATAAGGCATCATGCAAAAAAAAAAAGTATGTATATATACCATAGTGAATGAAGGGGGAAGTGCAGACTGGAGACCCAAGGTCCATTTGTTGGCCACTGGAGATCCCCTCATAGAGGGGTTTAGGAGAGGAGATGGGTCAGTCAGGGTGCAATGTAGTACCGATGAAGAACACAGCTTTCCCCCAGATCCTGGATGCTTCCTCCCCCCAACTACCATGATCCCAATTCTACCTTGCAAGTCTGGATAGAGCAGAGGTTGTACACTGGTGTATATGGGAGCTGGAGGCACAGGGAATCCAGGGTGGACGATACCTTCAGGACCAGGGGTGTGAGGGGCAATGATGGGAGAGTGGAGGGTGAGTGGGTTGGAAAGGGGGAACTGATTACAAGGATCCACATGTGACCTCCTCTCTGGGGGATGGACAAGAGAGAAGGGGGGGAAGGGAGACTCCGGATAGGGCAAGATATGACAAAATAACAATCTGTGGATTATCAAGGGCTCATGAGGGAGGGGGGAGCGGGGAGGGAGGGGGGGAAAAGAGGACCTGATGCAGAGGGCTTAAGTGGAGAGCAAATGCTTTGAGAGTGATTAGGGCAAAGAATGTACGGATGTGCTTTATACAATTGATGTCGGTATATGTATGGATTGTGATAAGAGTTGTATGAGCCCCAAATAAAATGTTTAAAATTTTTTTTAAATAGGTCAAAGGGAAGAGCAAACGATGAGGTGTGACATCTTAATCTCATTGCACTCAGACCCACTTTCCAGTACTCTCTGCTGAGGCTGCTGCTCTTTCTGCTGAGGAGCAGCTGGTGGGTCTGCACTGCAGACCATGCGTAACCACTGTTCTGCCAGGGCTCCCGGTCCCCTGACAGTCTTGTCTTAACTTTGGGAAGACCCTCTATATTTTGTCACAATAACAATACAAAAATAAGTAAAGGGAGAGACAGAGCCAAGAAACAAGACAAAGCCCAAACACCCTAGGACCACATTAGCGGGCTATAGGTGAGCCCCGAGTTTCTGCCACAGACTTGCCGTGAGTCGGAGTCAACCCTGCAGCTGTGAACAAGGACCCCAGGTGTAGGCTGTAGACAGCGAGGTATGAGGTTGGCCTCCGTCACAGACGGGGATTGTGTTTACCATCTCAGCCAAGGAAAGACTTACGTACACATTGCCCATCCCCTAGCAAGGAATGCAAATCAAGGCCAGAAGCCAAAAGTTCTAGAGTCCATGGCGGTATTCCCTAGCTTGGTAGTCACATAAACTCTTCAAGTTTTGCGAACATCTAAATGAATCTAGAGGGACTGATTAATTCCCAAACCCAAATATGGGAAGGGAGGTGTCATGGACGCATGTCTTCTATCGTAACGCCCTGTTCTCTCCACCTTTACATCAGTCCCTCGGGGAAGCTCTGACCCATCCCAGTAGGATGTTTCACAATTCCAGGTTCTTGGGATCCCAGAGGGCAAAATTCTCTGAAGAGCATGCTTTTTTTGTTTGTTTGTTTATTTTAATTTGATTTGCTGCAATAAATAGCCCAGAGGCCAGATCTGACCCCTCTGGCTTCCTTATTGCCAGGAGTCAGGGGTCAGACATGCCCCCAGCTCCATCCTTCCCCTGTCCTGAGGCCAGCCATTTCTCCCAGGGCATCTGTTCTCTGCTACTTCAACCATTCATTGCAATGGCCACATAGAACTCACAGACGATGCTTCTACCTTAGGGGTGTTGATTCGGAAAGTTAACAGGTTCCCACAAACCGGGATCAGCAAGTAGTAAAGACAGTCACTGGTTCCCAGCAACCCCTCTCCTCGGCCAGCAGCCTAGTCTCTCTCTGGCCCCCAATCTCTTAGCCACAGGTCCCTGGGTCTCTGCCTCCCTGCCCAGAAAGCCAGCCTGTCTGTCGCTCCGTCCCACAGTTCCATAGTCTCAGGCCGGATGAAGAGAAGGTTCCACACAGTCTCAGCACTGCTCCTCTGAGCCTCTGTGCACCTGGGGTTGGCGGCCTCCACACTTCAGGCAGAGATCCTGGATCTGCCCTTCCAGGTGGTCATCACTTTCTCCAGGTGCCCTAGAAGACTCTGGTGCCCCAAAGAATGGGTGTGATGGACGTGGGGTTGTGCTTTCTCAGACCACACTCCCAAGGAAAAGGAAGTAGGTTGCCTTCAGTCACACCATCAAGTAGAGTCTAAAGATGTCCCCGAGGAAACAATGGGCGTGACTCAGTTCACACTATTTACTAAGGTCAGGTCTCAGTCCCACTCTAATCCTGCCCATTAGTCCAGTGAAGAGCACCCTCCATGATGGGGGTATAGCCACAGGCATAGAATTATAATACACCACATGATGAGTTATGGCTAAAAGCGCCATATTATCTGACTATATCTCAGCCACATTGAATTACTTCAAATTACAAAGTATGACTGAGTGATAAAAAGATATCTTCCTCAAATGAGTTGTTAACAGAGTTCCAAAATATGTGATAAAAAAGCCCTACTTCAACTTGAATGTCGGGTAAAATATGCATAATTTTTTTCTAGCATGGACATGGATTGTGAAGGGCATGCTTTCACGCCGAAGAAATTACATTATGTTTATCTGACATCCAAATTTCACCCAAAGAGCTTAGTCTGACAACCCTGCTGGTAACAAAAGTTCAAGAGCATGTCACATAAAAAGACCCCAGAAAGAAGAAGATGAGCTAGTGTTTGAGCATGAAACCATGGTGCTCTGACCCAGCCAAGACTCAAACAACATACGTGGCAGCTTTGCACGGTTGGCAAGCATGTCCTTCCGGCCGGGGCCTTCAGAGGTCACATAAGCATGCTTCATGGTGACCCAGCCCATGAATGGTGTCATAGGCTGGAGCCCACTTGGTCAGTTTTCATTTAAACATGGCCACCTGTGTACATCGATCCACTCAGCCTCTTGACAACACACAATCTGTGGCCGCCCCAACTTTGTTCAAGCCATCTCCCTAAGACGTTCCTCTCCGACCCTCCAGAGTCCACCATGGGGCCATCCCCAACCTCACCTCACAGGAGGGAGCCCCTTCCTGTGGGAGCCCCTGACACTCACTCTCATGGGCGCGTACTTCTGATTTTCACCTTGTCTTTGGATGCCAGACTGGGAAACAGACTGCAGACGAGAGCCTCACCCCCACAGCACCCTCCCTGGGATGAATAGACATTGTTTTCACCCTTCCCAAGAGGCAAAGCCTGGAAGTGTCAGGACCCATGGACACACTACAACGTTCCATTTGGTTGTAGGAACCCCAGCACAGCTAGACTGCACACATGTGGTCTACATTCACCACTGTTCACATATTGTGGTAGTTACATAATTTCATGTCAACTTGATAAATAAGGATAGGGGTGGAGTCCAGCCTGTCAATCAGGTCACAGCTGGATCACGCCTCCTTGTGGGCATGGCCTTCTCATGAGGATTCTGGGAACTTCCTCTCTCTCAATTCTGCCATCTGAAGAGGCAGGCCTCTCTCTTTGCTTTCACCCTTGTGTTAGCCCAGGTTGACTAGAAAAACAAATCCAGGACACTCATATGTGTCTAGAAAGAGCTTTATATACAAGAAAATTGAATATTGAGAAATCATCTCAGCCCAGTCCAGATCAAGTCCATAAGTCCAATATTAGCCCATATGTTCGATGCCAATCTATAAATTCTTCTTCAGACTCATGCAACACATGCAATGATGCTAAATGCAGAGAGATCACAGGCCAGTGGGTGGAAAATCTTGTGGATCCAGTGGTGGTGGAAGCATCTCAGCACTGTCAGGGGTCTCACGTGGCTCCTTCAGCTCCGGGCTCTAGTGTAGCTCCATGTATCTTCTCAACAGGAATGTCTCTCAGGGAGTGTGCATGTGTCCCGCCTCCAGCGAGCTATTTATCTCTTTAGCGCCTCCAGATGAGGTCATCAAGTTGCACCCCTTCACTCTTAAGTCTCAAATTGACCACAGATGGTGTAACTACCACAACCTTCCTGTTGACAAGTCACGCGGAGCTGCATTGAGGAGCCACACTCAGAGAGCTGGAGGAACCATGTGGAGATCTGTGCCAGCGCTGAGATACTTCCACTGCCACTGGATCCACAAACTTTCCACCCATCAGCCTGTGATCTTCCTGCATTCAGCATCATTGCATGTGTTGCATGCATCTGAAGAGGAATTGGACATACGGGCTGATATTGGACTTATGAACTTGATCTGGACTGGGCTTGACATAAAATTACTCTTTGATATAAAGCTCTTGTCCCACACACATGAGCGTCTCTGGATTTGTTTCTCTAGTACCCGTACTAACCCATTATGGTACCGGGAGTGAGGTACTAGAGAAACAAACCATGATGATGGATAGAGGATGCTTGTCTGACCTCTGCCTCATGGTAGTTTTCTTCTCTGGCTACCCAGAGGTTATGGCCATGCAGTGTACTAGGTTGTTTTGATTCCTAGAGGTGGTCTTTGGTTAATCCTATCTGAAATGGCAAAAATGAATGTGACAAATGTAAATTTTGAGCTCAGTGGGTAAAATGGTTCCTTGAACTTTTCCTCTGAGACCATGCTGCTTGCTGCTCAGTGAAAACAGCTGACAGAGGGTCTAAGCGGCTGACAGAAACTCCTGCCCTGGCTTCATGCAGCCAGAGGCCCAAGGCCATATTTTGTATCAATGGAATAGTTTAGATAAGGATTAAGATAATATAGATAAAGATTGAACTTGACTGTTTTAAGAATTGAGTTTAGGATCTGACTTACTAGCTTTATACTGTTTTCTTCTGCCTATTGTTATTGATATGACTGATAGAAATTATTATTGGGAAGCAAAACTACAGCGTTTGTAAGCCTACTTGCCTTCGACCATTAAATTGGATCTTCAAATGGGTGTGGGACATGCCTTCAAAGAAGACTCTGTAAAGATAAGGCCCATCCAGTGTCTCGAGTGCTCAGGACATTTGAATTTGAAGAGACCCTGCCTAGGGGGCTGGTGACAGACTAAAGAAGGAAAAAGGAACTCTTCGTCATTTTGAATTTTGAACTAGTGGTTTGTGCCTGAAACTGAGGGGGAAAATGGAGCCATGAAGAAACACTCCTCTCTAGGACTGAATGTTAAGGGTAGCCTACAGAAAGCCTGAAATGCTTGCTAGGTGACCACCTGGGGCCATTTGTTGAGTGGAAATGAGGAAAATTCAGCAGTAAATAAATGGGTTGAGTCTGGCTACTGACACCTGTGGACCTGGTTCACAGGGACTAGAGGAAAAGACGAAAGTGGGTTGGCTGGTCTGAAGTTCATGACCTAGCCCAAGGGGGCTGGGGTTGTTGAGAATTTGTGATGGGGCCCATGGTCAAAAGTTGAGGCAGCCAATGTGCACCCTGGTGAGGTTAAGCTAGGTGACCCACACTGAGTTGATCAGAACATGACCAGATGAAGATAAGATTTTTAAACCTGTGAACTGGTGCATATTGCTGCTGACTTTATGGACAGCCTGTCCTGATTTGACTTTGCTTATCGATGTAGATTCACAAGGTTCCAACTGGAAAGAAGACTCTTCACATCAAAGAACATGCATGTCTCCTCAGAGGACAGGGCTGATGATGCAAGTGGGCAGGATAGAAATTGGACATCCCAAATTGTGGGGATAAAGACATGAAGCAGCTGGCTTACAAACTTCCGTGGATGAAATATATGTTGATAGACTTATAGGATTAAGGTGTAGGTGTTCGCATAATTGCAATTGATAGGTATGGAATTTTTTTGTTCACTTATAGAGTATTATGCTTAAATAAGGCTGGCATATTTTGAATTGCATGCAGTTTAGTTTTATCCTATTAGAAACAGATAAGAATTTATTATTGCTTTGTGTTAAAATTATGTATGGCTAAAGAGTAGTGTCAAGGTGTCAAATTGACAAGGGGTGGTCTCTGGTAGTTACATACTTTCATATCAATTTGATAAATAACTATGGGGTGGAATCTAAGCCTGTCCATTAGGTCACAGCCTGATCATGCCTCCTTGTGGATGTGGCCTTCTCATGAGGATTCTGAAAATTCCTCTCTCTTGAGTCTGCCATCAAAAGAGGCGGGACTCTCTCTCTCTCTCTCTCTCTCTCTCTCTCTCTCTCTCTCTCTCTGCTAACAACCCACATTGACAAACCTCGTGGAGCTATGTTGACAAACCACGTGGAGCTAGGTTGAGCAGCCACACTCAGAGAGCTGGAGGAGCCACGTGGAGACCTGCACCAGCGTTGAGATGCTGCCACCATCGTTGGATCCACAAGGCTTTGCACCCACCAGCCTGTGTTCTTCATGCATTCTGCATCACTGCATGTGTTGTGTGAGTCTGAAGAGGAATGTATGGACTACTAGCAGGCATATGGGCTAATGTCAGACTTATGGACTTTATCTGAACTAGGCTGATATATTTTTTAAACATTTTATTAGGGGCTCATACAACTCTTATCACAATCCATACATATACATACATCAATTGTATAAAGCACATCTGTACATTCTTTGCTCTAATCATTTTTTTTACATTTTATTAGGAACTCATACAACTCTTATCACAATCCATACATATACACACATCAATTGCACAAAGCACATCCGTACATTCTTTGCCCTAATCATTTTCAAAGCATTTGCTCTCTACTTAAGCCCTTTGCATCAGGTCCTCTTTCTTTTTTTTCCCCTCCCTCCCCGCTCCCCCCTCCCTCATAAGCCCTTGATAATTTATAGATTGTTATTTTGTCATATCTTGCCCTATCCGGCGTCTCCCTTCACCCCCTTCTCTGTTGTCCGTCCGTCCCCCAGGGAGGAGGTCACATGTGGATCCTTGTAATCAGTTCCCCTTTTCCAACCCACTCACCCTCCACTCTCCCAGCATCGCCCCTCACACCCCTGGTCCTGAGGTAGGCTGATATTTTTTTAAGATGCAATTATTTCTTGATATAAAGCACTGACACACACATATGAGTGTCTCTGGATTTGTTTCTCTAGTCAACCGGGCCTAACGCACATATGTTTGTGAAAAACAACTGCTACATTAAATCTAAAGTATTTCTTTGAGTGTTATTTTAAAAGTATTGCTATTAAATCATTTAAGACTCTATATAACCCAAATATCAAAACGAGAAGCTACTCTTTCTCAAAAGATCCTCTATCTAGGGCAGCGATTCTCAACCTGTGGGTCATGCCCCTTTGGGGGTCAAATGATCCTTTCACAGGGGTCGCCTAAAGCCATCGGAAAACACCGTTCCTCTATCCGTCTCCAGGTGGGTCTGCCCACATGCAGATACACCCACATATGAGTACCTGGCATGAAGACTGTTACTCGTGTGTTAATCTGGGTAAACCAGGGAAACAAATCCACAGGCATCCATATATGTATAAGAGAGAGTTTTATATAAAGGGTGAGTGTACTTTAAGAAAACATCCCAGTGCTGTCCAAGCCCATAAGTCCAACATTAGCCCATATGTCTGACACCAATCTACAAAGTCCTCCTCAATCCCACAAAATCCCCGCAATGACGCAAACTGCAGGAGGAAAGCCGAATCAGTGATCGTGTAAGCATATCAGCACTGGCAGGGGTCTCCACGTGGCTGCTCCAGCACCCAGAGCTGCATCGGGGTAGGGCCATATGGCTTCTCCTCAGGGATGTCTCACAGGAAGTGAGCCTTGCCAGCTGAAGCAGGGAACTGGCTAAGGCAGCTGCATCCTGGTTCAACCATCACAAAGTAAGAGACTTGAGAACTGGAGTCTCACTGAGTCATTTATCTCTGTACCCCTCAATTAACCCCACATGTGTTGATCGACCAGGTTGGCACAATAAACCTTAACTATCTCACCATGATACACCATGCTTCAAGACAATATTTAATCTATTTATAACTAGAAAGAAATATTTCACAATATATAATTACATTTTGTTTTTGTGATTAATCACTATGCTTTAATTATGTTCAATTTGTAACAATGAGAATACATCCTGCATATTAGATATTTATATGAAGATTCATAACAGTAGCAAAATTACAGTGATGAAGTAACAACAAAAATAATTTTATGGTTGGGAGGTCACCACAACATGAGGAACTGTATGAAAGGGTCATGGCATCAGGAAGGTTGAGAACCACTGATCTAGGGCTATCCACTCCTGGGGGCGGTGTTTCCATCCCTCTAACCTTTCCCTCAATGGATCAATGTTCAGTCCCAGCATGGAAGGAAGAAGTCTAAGCTGCACTGAAGACCGTGGCCAAAAGGTTCCAGGGATTGTCTGGATCCCCACAGAAATGGTTCCCAAACCGCTGCAGCACCAAAACCACGCACATCAACACCAGGAAATCGGAAGACAACAAAGCAGAGACTACCAGAAAGGTCCTGCTGGGTGACTCGGTGCCGTCAAGGTAGCCTGACGCAGAACCGCCACAGACAACGCAAGCAGACCCCGAGCCGTCCTCTGAGTTGTTATGTGTGAGTCTGCTCAGCAGTCACTGGGCCCGCCCTTCCTCTGGCTCACTGCACCGCGACTTCACCAGGCGCAGCCTTCTCCAGGGGCCGATCTCCGCACAGTATGGGAGATGAAGTCTTGTCATCCTCACTTCTCAGAGCGTGTGGGCATTACGAGGGAGTTGGCTGTTCTAGGAATCCATGGTTTGCACAATAATGTTTGCCCACACGCTGCATCAGATGCACCAGTTGTTCTGTGTTCTTGATTCATTGTCTAAGCCAGTGGTTCTCAACCTTCCTAGTGCTGCGACCCTTGAATACAGTTCCTCATGTTGTGGTGACCCCCCAACCATAAAATTATTTTTCGTTGATACTTCATCACTGTCATTTTGCTACTGTGATGAATCGGGCGGCCCCTTTGAAAAGGTCATTCGACCTCCCAAAGAGGTCACGACCCACAGGGTGAGAACCGCTGATCTAGCCTTCACACGCCTATGAGGTGATTGAACATATCACGGTTCGGGTCGCTGACACCCGAGTCTTCAAAGTGAGGTCTTTGCTCTTTAACACTTTGGAGAGGTCTTGGGCAGCAGATTTTCCCAATCCACTCCATTGCTGATTTCTCAACTGCTGCCTTCATGAGCATTGATGGGAGATTCAAGTCAAATAAAACTGGACAACTTCAATCTATTCTCCGTTTGTTGTGATGGTTCTACTGGTCTAGTGGTGAGGATTTGGGCGCTCCTTGGGTCGAGTTACAGTTCACACTGAAGGCTGCAGCCCTCGACTGTGCGTCAACAAGTGTTTTAATTCCGCCCCACTTTCAGCAGCAGGGTCATGCCATCTGCATATCACAGACTGCTAAAGAGCCTTCCTCCAATCCTGATGCCGCATCCTTCTCCATAGAGCCCGGCTTCTCAGGTGATCGCCTCAGCATGTAGATTGCGTGAGTGCGGTGAAAAGATGCGACCCTGACACGCAGCTCTCTTGAGTTCTTCCCACGCCGTATCCTCCAAGTCTCTTCAAATGGCTTCCACTTGCTCCAGGGACCAGTTCCCCACGAGCACGATGCTGTGTTCTGGAATTCCCATGCTTTGTGAAGCCATCCGTAGTCTGTTATTATTCACCCTGTCAGACAGCTTGTGCTGAAGATCACCCAACAATGGCCGCGGCAGGACATGGACAGGGAGCGGCCAGAGGGTCAGGCTGGGCTCATTAGAGGACGTGGAACAAGGGATATCATTGCTGATATCAGGTGGACCTTTGTTGAAAGCAGAGAAGACCGGAAAGGTAGTTGCTTGTGTTTGTTGACTAGATGAAGGTATTTGAGTATGTGGATCCTAACACACCATGGATCATCGGGAGAAGAATGGGAATTCCAGAGCACTTCATTGTGGATCAAGAGGCAGATGCGTGAACCACACAAGGGAATACTGAATGGTTTAAAATCCGGAAAGATGTACGTACGGATTGCATCCTCTCACCATGCTTATTCATGGTCTAAACTTTCACATGCATATGAGGTGATTGGAAAGATCGCAGTTTGGCTACTTATTCAATCTGGGTGATGAGCAAATAACCAGAGAAGGTGGATTATATGAAGAAGAGTTTGGGAGGAAGGCTTACGGCCAACCCGCAGTGTGCAGATGACACAGCCTTGCTTGCTGAGAGTGAAGAGGACTTGAAACCCTTGTCGATGAAGGTCAGGGATCTGAACCTTCATGATGGGTTGCAGCTCCACGTAAAGAGGACCCAAATCCTCACACCTTGAGCGATAAGTAATACCATGGTCAATGAGAAAAGATGGACGCTGTGGAAGACGATGTCTTGCTTGGATCCACAGTCAATGCTCATGAGAGCAGCCATCAAGCAATTCAACTGCGGATCGCATTGGCTATACGTGGTGCTTATGATCTCTTTCAAAGTGTTGAAAGCAAGCACGCTCCTTTGAGGACGTTGGTCCACCTGACCCAAGTATTTTTGTCTGCATGTGAATGTGGGGCATTGAAAACGGAAGGCTTGAGGAGAATCTCTGCACATGGATTGTGACGTTGGCTAAGAAGGTTGGAAGTACCACGGACTGACCAAAGAACCAAAGAATACATCCGGGAAGGAGTCTGGCCAGAGTGCTCCTTAGGGGCAAGGATGGGAAGCCTTGGGAGTCGCCGGCACTTGGGAGGGGTTACGAGAGGCCGGTCCCTGTAGAAGCACTCCATGTTTGGGCAAAGGGCTGCGAAAAAGACCGTGGCTTTGGTTTCCATCTGAACGTTGCGCTCTAAATGGAGAAGAAACCCCGGCTGCTGAACATGATTCTCTCAGGAAACTTCCTCGTCCCCGAGTCGCGTGGGCTGCCCCCTGTCCTGTGGGAGTGACTCACTCCATCACCGGCTGGGGCACAGGACACGCAGGGCTGCCCCTCCACCTCACACCCGGAGCCAGACGGCGGTGCTGGAGCTGAAGAAACGGCGGGGAAGGGCTCTGATGGTCACTCCTGTGAAGAGACTGCCCGTCAGAACTGGAAGTACCCGGACAGTGCAGACCCTCAGCCACCCACAGCGGCGCGGGCACAAGCGGCCGTCCAGTGGGGGCAGTCTGCGAGTATTAAAGGCGAGTAGTAAAAGGCAGACAGGACATTCGTCAAGCACACTGAAAATCTCTCCTTGACACGGCGACACAGTTCATAAGGAAACCTTTATTAAAAATGTGCCACAGGACAAAAGTGACGTGAACAAAGATTTAGTTGTGAGCACATGCACTGCTCCGGGCAGCTGGTGCGGAGTTGTTACGCCTCTCGATGACTTTGAGCTATCGGGGTTTCAGGTTCAACAGCGGAAATCAGAGGCGTGACGCTAGCATCTGCTCTGAGGCCCTGAGTCTTACCCGTTCTCACACAAGACGGGAAGAACATGTGACAGTAGGGGGAGCTATGTCTACCGAGAGCGCTGGTGGCCTAGGGGGTTAGGGCTTGAGCTGCTCCCCACAAGGGTGGCAGTTCGGACCTCCCAGGTGCCGGGCCGGAGAAAGATGAGGCTGTCTGCTCCTATTGATTGACATCCCTGGAAGCCCTGTGGGGCAGCCCCGCTCGTCCTGATGGGTTCCAACAGCAGGGTCTTGATTTCCTTGTTGTCGTGGGACATGTGAGGCTGGACTGTCTTGAGAAACAAGTGGCACCAAGAAAGAACTTGACTTCAAGAGGCAGCCTTACATCAGGAAGGCGTCCCACCCAGCCCAACTCAAGCCCACGGGGCCAGTGCCAGCAGGGCCTCTTCGCACTCCTGCGGCTGGAGGCCAATGACGCAGAAAGGTGACGCAGAAGCAGGGAGCTCACAGGCCGGTGCATGCAGACTCACGTGGACCATGGTCAGTGGGAGGGTGGCAGGGCACTGACAGCTCTGAGTCGGGCGCCCTACGTGGGGCCAGCCCTGGAGGCCAACGGTCCCACCGAGGTCCCACTGAGGAGGGAGGTGCAGTGGCAGAGAGGCATCGTCTCTGGTGGATCTTGTTCTTATACACAAGGCCACTCCCCCAAGCAGATGTCACCGAGAGACCACTCGATGGACAGGTGGAGCGTCAACTTCTTTCTAGAAAGCCTTCTTTAGCTTTAACTCCCTCACAGCCAGTGTGTGCCCGGCTCGGGGGGACAAGGAAGAGGGTGGGGGCAGCTGTGGCCCGGCCCCACGACTCCCCTAACTGCACCTTCCATGGCAGGTGAATTGGGGATGGTGAGCCCTGGTGGCCTCGTGAGAGGGGGTTTTGGCCGTTCCATCATTTTGCGATTATGGAAACGGCTGTGATAAGCATGGTGTGCATCTGTCTATTGGTGGTTTGATTTCTTTAGGATGTGCCCTAAGTAGTGAGAGGGCAGGGTCCGGAGGTCCTTGTTTGTTTCAGAAAGCATCCCATGGCGTCCCCCGTGGGACCGGTTGTACAGGTCTCCAGCCGGGCCCAAGTGAGTGTTCTGATCTCTCCACAAAACCAAATTTTAACGACAATAGGTGATCATTCAAAATGATGCCTTCCAAGGGCTCCGGAACTGAGGTTGGCATCGGGCTGTCTTCTCTGTGGCCGTCTCCACACTGCAGGCCCGATCTGCTAAGATTCCTGTCCACCTGGGGATCCTTCTGAACTGCCCCTGGGGCTATCTGTCCTCTGACTGCTGACGGTGCAGTGGTTCTGTCTACCTCTGCCTTGGTTTCCAAAACAATTTTTATTTCCCCTGAGCTCACTCTCCCCGGGACTTGAGGTGCCAAGGGACAGCAGCAGGAGGGTGACAAGACTGGGCTCAGGGAGGAGGGCCAGGGTTAGGAGAGCTACTGGCCATTTGCACCAGGAAGTCCTGCAGAGCCCTGTTCTGCCCTGACTGGCACAGGTAGGCCTCCTGGGGTGGGTTTCTGGCTTCCAAGAGCTGTGAGGGATCCTCGTCTGTCCTGTGAAGACACCCACTTCGTGGCATTGGCTTTCAGGCTCATGTGTTCTGTGCTGTGCCTCTTATCAGAGATGCCAAGTTCTAATGCAACTGTGTCTGCACACTTTATCTTCCAGGTACACTGTCTGAGGGCAGGGCTTCTCGCGCCCTGGTCAAGGAAATCCAATGGAAGTTTATTCTCTGTGGGGCGCTGCACATGGGTCATCCATAGTCTTCCGCAAACGGGGTGCTCAGAACGTAAGCTCTAACACACTTCCCTCCTCTGATCTGTGTTTTGCTATTTACCGTCCCTGGATCACACGACTGACGAGCTTGTCCGTGTGGAGTTAGCTGACACTTCACTTGGATGACTGCTTGTTTTAAGGCAAGCTTTGAAGACCCCCAGACAATATTCTTTCTGATAGCCAGGCACATCTGATTTCTTTACCGCACTCCTATCCTCAGCGATCCCTGGTCAGGGTTGAACCATAAGAGACTGATTTTTCTTAGGTTAGGACTTGTGGTTAAGTGTGAGCTCAGAATTCCATCACCTGTCCGAGGTGTGTATCTATCCCTGTTCCTCTCAAGTAGCAGCGTTATCGGTGCTTTGAAAGAGATTTAGAGAGACACCCACGGGCCTTAGCAATTCGAATGCCAGGGCTGCTAGACCACAGGCTGCTTTCTATCGCACCTCCCAGACTAAGGAAGGTGTGGGAACCCTGCACCCAGCAAGTCTGGGGTGCCTCGTTTGTCACAGCGCGGGCTTACTTCGTGTCTGTGTCCCATGTTGGCCATTTCCGCAATACTTCAGCTTTTTCGGCGTGCTGTTGCACACGTCATGGACTGCCACCTGCTGCTGCGGGGCCGGTGCTGCCTCGTAGGCACCCTACAGGGCAGCGTCGAACTGGCCTGTGGGTTTCTGACGATCTCCCTCCCGCAGACTCCTGGTGGGTCCAAACTCCGTGCCTAACCCACCAGATCCCCCAAACCAAACTCACTGCCATTTGGTCGACTTTGACTCCAGGACAGGGTAGAGCTGCCTCTGTGGGTTTCTGAGACTGTAACTCTCGATGGGAGTAGAAAGCCTCATCTGTCCCCGACGGAGCGGCAGGTGGTTTTGAACTAATGACCTTCCAGTTTGCAGGCTAACACATAAACACTATACTTCCAGGGATCCCCAAGGCCCTTTTAGAAGACTACCCACTGCTATCGATTCTGACTCATGGCAAACCTATAGGACAGAGTAGAGCGGCGTGTGTGGGCTCTCGCGACCGTAAGTCCTGACAGCAGCAGAAAGCCTCCTCCTTCTTTCTGGGAGCAGCGGGTGGGGTTGAGCCGCTGACTTTGCAGTTAGCAATCCAGTGCTTACGCCGCAGAGCCACCAGGGCTGCTGCACAGACCACAGCGCGGTGTCGGCTCGACCTTCCGGAGCCCTGGGAACCTAAATAGCGCCAGGGACTCAGCTTATCACAAGTCTTGCTTTTCTGCCGCGGCTGGAACTGAACCTGCCACAGCTGTCAGGTTGACCTGTGAGACTCAGTAGTCTGGGTGGGTTTCTAAAGCGGTGGGCTTCTCTACCAGGACCCTACAGCCTGGTCTCCCCGCACTGGTGCCTGGGAAGCTGTAACCTGCCCACGTCAGGCTGGGAGGGTCCTGGCTTTTCTCTGACTGCCCCGTGGCCCTGGGACTCTCCACCAGTCCGTCTCCACTGAGGGGAGATGCCGAGTGGCTCCCCCTTGCCACCTCCTCTTTGCACCTGATAATGAGAGCACCCATGTGGCACTGCTGGCTAGATCTCTGCCGAGGCTGTGACTGCAGGTCTCAGAGGGGAACCCCCACAGACAGGGCATTTGGTGAGGAGCCCACCACCAGCTCACCAGAGATGGCGAGGACCATGCCATGCGGGGAGCTAGCAGCAACAGTGAACCCCTCCATGCCCCTCCTGTGGCTCAGGTGCCACAGGACCTTATCGCCCCACTTCGAGGTAAACCGTCCGGGCTTCTCACAGCTAAGCCCCCGCCACACACACACACACACACACACACATGTCCCCTGCCACCCCGAGGGGAATCCCAGGGCCCAGACCACCGTGAACAAGATGAACATGGGCTCCCAACATGGACCAGGAGACCCAGGGGAGCTGGGGCGCAGGAGGTCCTTGCCTCAAGGACCTCAAATTGCAGAAGTTTTTTGGGCTCACACACCAGCTGCTGGTGATGCTCCTGCCTGCAGGACCCAGCCTGGCCTGGAGTGCAGACAGAGCCAGGCCGGGTCCCTACATGAGTGTGCGGGCGCGCGCGGGTATACAGGTATGTTTATGTGTGTGTGCGTGTGTGCATGTGTGTGCATGTATATGTGTACATGGCATGTGTATGAGTTGTATAAATGTGTGTATCTGTGTGTAAGTATGTATCTGTGTGTGTATGCATGTGAGTATTTGTGTGTATGTGTATGTATGTGTGTATCTGTGTCTGTGCATGTATGTGTGCATTTGTGGGTATGTTTATGTGTATGTATGTGTGTATCTGTGTCTGTGCATGTATGTTTATATGTATGTATGTGTATGTGTGTGATGCATATATGTATGCGTGCATGTGTGTATCTGTGTGCATGGGTGTGCATGTATGTGTGTATCCATGTGTGTATTTGCGTGCGTGTGTGTATGTGCACGTGCATGTGTGTATGTGTATGCATATGTGCATCTGTGTATGTGTGTGCGTGTGGGCGTGCACGCACACATGTGCATGTGGTCTCGGGATGACAAAAGGGCAATGGAGAAGCAGAAGGTTTCACAGATTCCATTTCAGAAGAGTCCATGCCCTTTGTGCCCTGGAAGGAGACGCCCCCACTCCCTACAGCCCCAGGACAGGTTCAGACCAGATAACTGCCTGGCTGTCCTACTGAGGGCAGGAGGCCCATGGGTGAGGGGACTGCCCAGTTCCCATTTCATAGCTGCAAGCACGCAGTTGTCCCGACTGAGAAGTCCTTGTGACACTGGGCGCCCGGAGGGGCCAGTGATGAGAAATGAAACTCTGCTTCCCCTTTCTGAGCAGCTCGAACGGCCAGGCTCCCCTCGCGCTTCTCCTGCCGGGCGCTCCTTCCCCAGCAAGCTGCTCTGCACAGATCCGGATCCTGGGCTGGCCCCAAGCTCGCTCTGGCAGAGGAAGCCTGCTGTTCTCACTCAGAGAGCTGGTGAGGGGAAGCGCGGGGCTCACGCCTGTCCCTCTGTGGCAGGTCCCAGCAACCAGCCGGGAAAATGGGGCCCCCAAACTGCTCGGTGCACAGCCTGCCTGTGGAGATGGCGGTGGCCTCGGTGCTGCTGCTGGAGTTTGGGCTGGGGCTGCTGGGAAACTCCCTGGCCCTGTGGACCTTCCTGTGCCGCCTGAGGGTGTGGAAGCCGTACGCCGTCTACCTGTTCAACCTGGTGCTGGCCGACCTGCTGCTGACCGTCTGCCTGCCCTTCCACATCGCCCTCTACCTGCGACACCGGGCCTGGGGTCTGGGACCCACGGCTTGCCGGGTGCTGCTCTTCCTGCTGGCCCTCAGCCGCGGGGTGGGCGTTGCGTTCCTGGCTGCGGTGGCCTTGGACCGCTACCTGCGAGTGGTTCACCCTGGGCTGAGGGTCAACCTCCTCTCGCCTCGGGGGGCCCGGGCCATCTCCGGAGGCGTCTGGCTCCTGATGGTGGTGCTCGCCCACCAGAGCGTGCTGATAGCCCCGGCCGCCGGGGATGTCACCGAGTGCCACAGCCCCAGCCCCGTGCAGCACCTGTCCTTCAGTGTCCTCTGGCAGGAGGTCTTGGCCTTCCTGCAGTTTGCCCTCCCCTTCGGACTCATCCTGTTCTGCAATGCCGGCATCGTCAGGGCCCTCCAGAAGAGACTCCGGGACCCCGAGAAGCAGCCCAAGCTGCGGAGGGCCAGGGCGCTGGTGACCACCGTGGTGGTCCTGTTCGCACTCTGCTTCCTGCCCAGCTGCTTGGCCCGGGTCGTGATGGATGTGACCCGGGGCACCCAGAGCTGCAGGGTGCTGAGAGGGGTCCAGTACAGTCTGGATGTCACCAACAGCCTCACCTACCTCAACAGTGTCCTCAACCCCCTGGTCTACTGCTTCTCCAACCCCACCTTCCGCTACTCCTACCGGAAGGCATTCAACACGCTCCGAGGTCTGCAGCAGCGGCAAGCAGCTGAGCCCCGGGGCTCCGACCTGCAGGCCTCCTACTCCTGAGACACAGCTCTGCTGCCGGCCTCCTCTGAGCCGCCTGCCTGGGGCTCAGAGAATGGAGGTGATGCCCTCGGCCTGCAGGGGGAAGCTCCAGGCAGCGAGACAGAGCCGCCGGGCACGGCTGCAGCTGGACACTGGACTGTCACCAGATCTCGCTTCCGCTGTGTTGGGCTGCTGGCCATAAGGTCAGTGGTTCCAACCCACCAGCCTCTCCGCAGGAGAAAGACGAGGCCACCGGCTCCGGTGGAGATGGACAATCTCAGGAAGCCCAAGACTCCATTCTTCTCTGTCCCCACGGGTCACTGGGCGTCCACATCGTCTGGATGGTGGGGGCTCTGCTTCAGTCCTTCTGGGGTGCCCTACTCACAGTGCAGCAGGCAGAGTCAGGGAGTCCCAGGCCAGAGTCACCTTCACACATGGATGCTCAGATGCAAAGGTCAGCTGCCCACTCAATGGCCGTCTCAGACCCTTAGTTATGGAAGCCCCTTTGGAGGGTCAGTCTCGGACAATGGGGAGGTGGAGAGCCCATGTTTGTGCAGCCCGCTGTGCTCCTAACAAGGAGGGTCCCCTCTCCTTGGCTTGGGGTCCAGGAGCAAGCATAGCTCAAGCTGATCTCCTCTCCACCTGCCCCCACTGTCCAGGCTCATCCTTGTCACATGGTGGGGTGTGGACAGGTGAGAGGGACAGGCTTTGGGGCTCCAGAAAGAGCTCCCAGGGCACAGGAGGCTTCGCAGAATTCATGAGGAACGGAGAGAGACAAGGGGATTTTTTGCAAGAACTTCTCAAAGCCTCCTCATCTACGTCACCGTACTCGGTGCTCAGCCTGTGTGTCCTGTGACCAAGAAGCCCCTCAGCCTCCCTCTAGACGTGGAGCCGTCGGGTGGGCTTGAGAGCCCACTTGTCCTTGGACACCCCTGCAAGGAGGAGCCTTATTGTGACAGGCCAGCCCCCCTGAGGCTTTCCAGCATGCACCAGGAGCCCCTGAAGCACTGCTGGGTGGCACTGGGCTGCTCACCCAAGGTCGGTGGCTTAGACCCTCCAGCCGCCCCACGAAAGAAAGGTGAGTCAGAGTGGACTCCGTGGCAGTGGGGTGGATGGGGTTCCCATCCTGGGTCATCCTGGTGTAACCCGAAGAGAAGGACCCATGAGAATATGATGACCCCCATCCCAAGGGTCAGACGGAGGAGGGCTGGGACCAGCAGGGACTGGCAGTACATTCCAGGCGGGCGGGTCTGCTTGGCCTTGCCTCTGGCCTCAGCCTCACTGGGCTCTTGTCTGTGTGGACTTCTCTGGGTGAAATGAGGCGTTGGTAACCAGTGACACTGAGCATTGGCGACTCTCACCTTGGGGCTGCTTTGGAAAGTCACGACGAGAAGACTGGGACATCGGTGCATGCCCCACCCAGACTCCCTGTGGGGCATGTCCGGGTCTGCTGGACAGAGGGAGCAGGACTGGAAGCAGGAGCCCCCCCACCCCGCTCCGCTGCCATGACTCTCACCTGTTTCTTATTCTCCCCCAGCACACCGGGCCTGAATCAGACGCCCTGAGGAAGAGGGTGCAGCAGGCCCTCCTCCCCCTTCAGATAAGGCGCCCTCCCCCTTGTCAACCCCAATCCAAGTGTGGTCTTTTCCCGGAGCTCCCTAATATCAGCCCCATTTGAAACTCAGTCCCCCAAGGCATGGGTTGGGCTTTTCTGTGTTTGTGATAAAGTGCCCACGATATGAAAGTTACATTGTAGTGACTAGGATGTGTTTTGTGTCGACTCCCTGCTCCATGCTCTGCAGTGTCTCCAAGACCCTTTTCTAGGTCTTTCCTTGACCACACACAGAGGGAAACCCTGGCCCTCTGATCTCTCCCTGAGAACTCTGTCCCCACGTTCTCTGACAAGGAAGGGCTATGTCAGTGGGGTCCCCCGTGTCTGTCCCTTCACTCAGCGTGCTGGCTGTCTCCTGGGGTTCCGTGTAAGTGAGATCACATGTGACTGCCCCTTCTGTTCTCACCCAGGGTGCCTAACTTAACCTTGTGGGCCCAGGGCACCTGGTGACACAGATGGTTAAGTGCTGGGCCGTCACTGTCATGACAGCCCCATGGGGAACAATGGTGCTCTGCACACCAGGAACCAACTGGTGAGACCAGGGCCCTCAACCTGACTGCTGGGGTCAGAACCCCTGGCTCGTCAGCTGCGGGGATGGCTGGCCCCAGCTGCAATCTTCTGAGGGCTGGGACACCAGTATCCTCCAAGGCCATCTCTCCCTCCAATGTGTGACTAGGGCCCAGCGTTTGGGGGCAGCCTGGCTGCCACCCACCGGCTCTGTGCCCTGGACCAGCATACTCCCCTGTACAGCAGGGGCATAAAAGCTGGCCTCGTGGACTGTGGTAGGGACTCGGTCAGACAGAACCAGGTAAACACTCAGCAGCCCAAGGGGACAGTGTTGGTCTGCTGCCCGCAAGGCCGGGGCCACCACAGAGGGAGAGGTGAGGTTGTCTGCCCCAGGGATGTGCAGCCTCGTCTACTCCCGTGAAGGTGTGCAGGCTCAGAGACGCGCAGGGGCGGGCCTGCCTGTCCCCTATCATCCCTGTGGGTCAGTGTCGACTGGATGGTGGTGGAAGTGATGCCCCAGGGGGATGATTGGCAATGTCCTCTAACATAAAATGGCAAAGACGTCTCTAAGGTGAACCAGAGACACAGGTAAACCAGAGGTGCACCAATGGAGGTTTGAGCTTGTCCTGAACTCTGACGCCAATCCAAGAACAATTCTGATGACAATTGAACAATTAGTTCAATTGGTCCTGCTTGATACCCACCCTCATGAAGAAATCTATGAAGCTACAGGTGCCGTAGTAAAGCGTGGTGAAGAAACTAGATGGTACCAGCTCTCAGAAAGGAAAAAAATAGCATCTGGGGTCTTAAAGGCTTGCTTTCAAACAAGGAGCCACCTGCGTGAGACATCAACTAAGTGCACCTGGAAGAAGCACCCCAGCCTGACCCACGGGTTGTCAATAGGCTAATCCGAATCTAAAGAAGGTAATGACGTCAGAGCTTACATTGTGCACACCTGGTTTGCAGACGGCGGTGCGTGACAGGGGAAGCCCAAAGCCCCTTTGCAGGCTCACACGTGGATTAAGCCTCTGGTGAGTCCCTCAGATCAGAGATGGGGTGTGTGAGTGGCCCTGTTACCAGCAGAGCACGTGGCAGATTGTGACAGACATAGTTAGGTCAAGTAGAATAACTTATCATTTGATTTCCCTTTTAAAGTTGTTTCAGTTAAAGAAAGAGTGAAGGGGAGTGCACATGGATCAAGCCCCTGGTGAATCCCCTCCGACCGACCGTGACTCTGAGCAGGGAGGCTTGCTATCGTGCAGAATGTATCGGGGAGCGGACTGCTGCAGAAGCAGCCAGGTTAAAATCTAGCACCCTATCTTTTTAGCTCCCTTATGACCCATTTAAGTTTGTTGTCATTTTTAGTATTTTCTGTTTTCCTTTCAATTGAATATTTTAGTTGTTTTATTTTGTTGTTGTTTGGTTTTTTAAATGTTTTTCCTGTATATTAAATCCAGGATAGATTGATCTTTAGAGGCAGTAACTGGATTAATGGATCCTTGGAGGCATCGCAGGGGAGGTGGGGGGGCGGAATGGGGAGCTAAGAGCGATGAGTACAGGAAGAAGAAGCTGTTCTCAAACTGAGTGCGGCAATGGCTGAGTAACTCTGCTTGATGTGAGTGAGCGACTCAATAGTATTGTATGTGAGCATATGCCGATGAAACGGGACCTGTGCTCCCATAACACCAGAGCCTAAGCAGGTGCCTGCTCACGGGGCACGTTCCCTGCCGGGTTTTAAGAAGACTCCCAGGAGTTGTTGTGGTTTGAGGTTCAGAGAACATCTCAGGGCACTTGCTTATCCACCTCCCGTGGCTCCACTGGCCTCGAGCCTGTGGGAACTGGAACTTCTGCCCTGCATGTCCTCCCCGGTGCCGGGCCCTTGCTCTGCGGCCCGTTGGTCGCAACTCCCAGGGAACTGGGAAGGGAGCCACGGAGTGTCCCCACCACCTGGCTGCTGGGCTGCTCCCCTGACCCAACTTCCCCAGTGATTCTGATACTGCTTCCTTCTCACATCAGGAACCATACATGACAGGGGGGCGGGCGTCCTTTGTTCAGTACACAACGGGGTACAGGAGCACAAGTGACACGCCATGCATGAAACATAACACGGGGTACATGTAACATGGGATACATGAAACACGGGGCACTGTAACATGGGGTCACATGAAACACGTGGTACTTGAAGCACAGGGTACATGAACGAAGAATGCTGTCACCTATTAGCTTGACACTACTTTCCAACAGACTCGGCTTATCAATCCCCCTGAAGGCCTGAGAGATCGGAGGGCCCCAGAGGGTTATGAGCTCGTGTCTAAGATCAAAAGCACCCTGACAGAGCCCTGGTTTTAGTATAAACTTGACAACCAGTCCAGGTGCCACCTGAGTGCTCCCCACCCCTTACTGACCTCAAGCTGCTGGGGGGAAGTCCAAGGCCGGGAAAGGAGAGTGGCCTGAGCAGTCTCCGTGGAGGGCAGGGAGGAGCCTGCACAGAGGATGCGGGTGGAGACAAGCAAGTTCCCCCTCAGACCGATATGCAAACAGCAGAGAGCCGGCTCCTTTGTCCTCCCCACCTCTGACGGATAGACCCCCACAGATCCCTCCTGACTGTCTTCCTCACCCAGGTTTTGCACAAGCTGCTGTTCATGTTGCTCTCGCCTGCCCTAAGAGGCAGACCACCGCCCGCTCCGTGTAAAAGGAAGAATTGGGGTGACTTTTCGGGTTTGATCAGATGCCCACGTGAGGCTGTGTCTGTCTGCTTCCCATCTCTGGGTCCGTCTCTTCCGATCTCTGTGTCTGCTTCCCGTCTTCTCCTCACTCTCATTAGCTGAGGTGGTTTTCCCCTGGGTCGGTTCAAACAGCAATGACCTCTCTTTGGAGGAGCCCTGGTGGCCTAGTGGTTACGCTTAGAGCTGCTAGCTGCAGGTCCGCCAGTTCAAAACCAGTAGCCACACTCTGGGAGAAAGATGAGATTCCACTCTGGGAAAGAGGGACCGTCTGGGAGCCCTGACCGCCTGGGCGCTGTAAGTCAGAATCAACTCAGCTGCAGCGAGTTCGGGGTTTTCACTTCTCCTTGGACTCTTGGAAACGGGCCAAGGGCACAAAAATAAACGGAGAACAGGGTTGACTTTCTCAAATAAAGTGGGCGCAGCCTGGCTCACAGCTGGTGAGCACTTTCCCCTTCTTGGTCAGGGTTCTCCTGTGGCTGCCCAGCTGCTGGTAGAGAAAGGACAAGATGACCAGTTGGAAGACACCTTAGCATTAGTGGAAGAAGGATGAGGGCCAAGGGACGCCGTGTAAACTGGGGCCCCGCGGTCAGCACTGAGGGACCCGAGCTCTGCCAAGTTCCCAGGAAACTCCGTGGCCCTGCTGATTCACTGACTCGTGAGATGAATCCCAGGGGAAGCTGAACTGAGAACTGCTGCACACGGTCAGATGGCTGTGGTTCCCGGGAGCTGCTGTCACTTCCCACACCCTTCTGAGCCTGCCTGCCCACCGTGGGCTTCAGGAGGAAACCATGCGGAGGCAGAACCTTGGGTCTCATGAGACCTCCCAGGTGGCCACTGTCCTCCGGAGCCTGTTTGCCAGTGTGCAAACACCTGCCCCCATTCACAGGGGTGTGGGGGGACACACCACTCCGACAGAAGCCTCACAGACGGTCCAGGAAGGACCTGCTAGAAAGGACTGGTGATCCCGCACCATGGATTTCAGCTTACTGTGTGAAGACCCCCGAGCCCCCTTGCCTCCGCACCCATCACTGTGGGGGCTCTCACGCCTCTGTACCCCGGGGTCCACTCATCTTGGCTCCTTCCGGACTTGGGTAGTTGGTACTCACCTTGGCCTGGCACAAGGGCTGGCATGCCGAACAACCACACCAAGCCTCTGACTCACAGAGACCCCGTGTGACAGCACAGATCTGCCCTGCAGGCCCGCCTCAGCTGTCATGGTCACGTCGTGACCATGTGACAGCGTAGACCTCCTCTACAGAGTCTCCTTGCCACGATGATCAGGCACACAGACGTCCAGCACTTACTTCTGAAGAGCTGCTGGGTGGATTGAACCTCCAGCCTCTGTGTTAGCGGGTTATCAGAAAGCGCCTGTGCCCCAGTTCCTGCAGGTCAGTCGTGGGACAGGCGGCTACATGGCCACAGTAACCTTGGGCTTGAGCGTGGGGGCGTGTGGCAGGCACACCTGAACGTGGATGTCCAGGGGAAAGTTTGCACCTTAAGGAGTTGCCGAGGAAGGCGCGGCTGAAAACCAAGACAGTCAGATGTCTTCAGAATAATTTCTGCAAGATCTAACTGACCAGTCGGTTTATTGAAGTGTCTGCGCCTCCTGACCTCCTGGCCTCCGTGCGCCTAGACCCCTCGAGCAAGCAGGGAGATCAGCAAGGGGTTAATGCCCCTGGACGCCTGTCCCCAGGGCTGGGAAGTCAGGACTGGGCCAGGGCCTTCCCTTTCATGTCACCACACCACTCCCCAGTGCACTTACACCCCTCGCCGAGCAGCTGTGAGGGGGAGTCTCTGGTGATCTGGTTGAACTTGGCTGCTGGACTTGGGTGGGAGGTCTGCGTCCACCCCAAGTGACGTCAAGGTCTGCCTCTGAGAAGCGAGCCTGAGCTGAGCAGTGCCAGAGCCCAGGTTGGAACACGGTCCCACCCTGCGCCTTCTCCAAGGCCACGCTGACGTGCACTCTGTGTCCTGCAATGTTCTGTGTGAACCATGGTTTCTCACGGGCCGGTCCTCAGAGGCAGGTAACCAGGCCCCTCTCCCTAGTCCGTCTTCGTCCACACGCTCTGTGGAGGCCTGTCCACACAGGTGACCCTGCTGGTGTTTGGAGTGCCAGGCACGTCGCTGCCTGCCTCCCAGCCACATGCTCACTGGCTGCCTCTGCATGGCGGCATCACGCTGGCTTAGGGGAGGTAGTTCTGGGCCTGGTCTGGGCTCTTTGGGCAGTGTTCCACGGGGGGACCTAGCTGGGGGACACAGGCGGCCACTCTGCAAAGGGGACCCCGAGGCTCTGCCGCGAGCAGGGACCCCACACACCTGTCCTCTCCCGTCTTCTCCTCCTGTTGCCGCCCTCTCTGGGCATGTTGGTGCTGGCTTCCTGCCCTCTCTGGGCATGTTGGTGCACAGTGGCTGCGCTCTGGTAAACTGGTGAACTGGTTCCCTGGGAAGGAGGAGGAGGAGGAGGGGAGGGAGAGGAGGAGGACTCTATCTGACCAGTGAGCCTGGTGTGTTGATGACTTTGAGTTCTGGCCCACATTTCCCTCGCACTCTTTAGACAAGAACCTTACTGTGCCCCCTTTCAGACGAGTTGCTGGTGAGAGCCGGGCACTGTCTAGCTGTTCGGGCGACTGTGGACATTCCTATGGTCCATCAGTCCATTGGACTAATTCCTTCCATGCAGCTCCAGTTTGACTCGCTCTTCTGTCTTCCCGGCCAAGAGAGAACAGAAATCTCCAGAAGGCCACTCACAACTTTCAGGACCCCAAGTGCTGCTCACAGAAGTAGATGCAGAGCGAGGTCTTTGTGAACTCCGTAAAGGCAATGGGTCTCCGTGCCCCCACGATGATGGTCCTGAGCCCCCAGGCCCGGGGACTCTCTCCCTCCGGGGCTCGGTGCCGTACAGGCATGTTTGAATGGCTCAGAAAGCACTTTAAAGAAGTGATTTGTTTTAAGGAGGGAGAGCAGGACACTGGGTTTTTGGAAATGGGGTGTTAAGGCTCTTGATGCCTGGGGGATGGACAAGCTGTGGTGTCCACTCCTGTGTGCTGGGCTGAGACGATGAGCAGAGGGCGCTGGCCACCAGCCCCCCGCCTGCTCCCCGTGCACTGCCCACTGCCCGACGCTCGTGCGTTTCTTAGTCCTTCTCTCCAGCTAAGCACGCTCCAAAGACCTGTCCAGGACTCACAGTTATCTCTCCCCCTTGGACTTCTACATGGGCATTTCTCCAAGGCCACCATTTCACTGGTCTCGGGGTGCAGATGCCCAGAAGCCCTGCCTTTTGCTAGTTCTCTGGTGTCGTCAGCAGGGGCCCCAGCAAACGGAAATCGAGTCTCTCGCGGGTTTAGGAGGCCAGACGTCTGGGCACCAGCTCTAGGGGAAGGCTTCCTGCTTCTGTCCGCTCACAGCTCAGAGGAAGGTCGCCGTCTCGTCTCAGCAGCTGTGGGACTGGCATTGCTTGGAGATCTACGCGGGCCTTGGAGCAATCTTCCCCGGGGTCTAGGAGGTCGCAGGTTCTAAGATCCTGGGACTAAAGCAATTCTCTACTCCTGGCTCTTCTTTCTGACTGCAGGAAGGTCCCCTCTGACTGCTGTTGCTATTTTCCACTTTCACTGCCATTGACTCTTGCCGTAGTCGTGGTTGTGGTTGTTGGTTGGGCCCTCCGGTTGGCTCCAACCCCCAGCAGCCTTATGCACAACAGAACCACACTGCCTGGTCCCCTGCCATCCTCACACATGTTGTCATGCTGGAGCCCAATGCTGGAGCCACTGCCCATCCTTCTGACTCCCTGAGACCCGAGAGGGCAGAGGGGAATGGCCCCTGTGGGTCTCCGAGACGGCCACTCTTTACAGGAGCAAAAAACGGCATCTTCCTCCCGAAGAGCAGCTGGTGGTTTTGAACTGCTGACTTGGTGGTCAGTAGCCCCACTCGTAACCATTGTGCCACCAGGGCGCCCGCTCATGTATGTCTTGATGTCCCTTTGTTTCTCAGGAGTGAGTGACAAAATGGAATCACAGCCTGTAGATTGTATCCTGCCTACATCATCATAGAGGTTAGGGTGTCCGATGCGCAGGATAATTGATTTCGTCCCATCATGAAAAAGGAGGCTAGTTACAGCACCTGGACACATAGGTTGGAAGGACCCGATTTAATCCATGATGATCATATCGCTTTATTTCCATGTCGTCACCTCTGGTTTCGACTCTGCTGCTGTATTGCATGCTGCCACCTGGAATGAAACCTTCCTCACCAGCGGGTCCTCCTGTCCTCCAGGCTCTCCCCATGTGGGGCTTCTCTACCAGCGTGTGTGGCTCACTACTGCTGTACATCAGCCACGTTGTTCTCTGATTGCGTTCACACAGCCCAGGGTCAGGTTCATACTTGCATAACACGGTCGTCGTTGCTGTTGGCTTTCAACTCATGAGGACCCCACAGGACCGATCAGACCTCTCCAAGGGACTTCTTGGGTGCCATATTTACCGGAGCAGTTTAGCAGGTCTTTCTCCTGCACAGCCACTGGGACCAACTCAGCGACACGCTGCCAAGCTGCAATGCTCCTGCAATTCATTCTCTCACCCAGCACACATTAAAGGCAGGTAGAGCTTTTGTCATATTCTAAAACACGCTTTTCCTTTTATTTCAATTACCAGCCCTACACAATTCTCAAGGCTAGCTGCCTGGGGAGAAGACATGGGCTCTCTCTCTCTCTCGCTCTCTCTCTCTCTCTCTCTCTCTCTCTCTCTCTCTCTCTCTCTCTCTCTCCCTTACAAAGGTAAGAGCTGTTCACAGCAGAGGAAGGAGGCAAAGAAGTAAGATGGTGTAGACAAGATTCGCTGGGAACCAGTAATCAAAGGACTAGGAGGTTGAATTTCCAACCCACAGGGGTGTGTGTAGAGGTGGGGGTGCAAGACTGCAGGAGAGGAGGCGTGCATTAGCTGGAGCTCTAGAGTTCCAGTGGGTGGAGGGGGTCTGACCAGGAGCATATCAGGCTCTAACCAGAAATATGAAGAGCTTTCAGACCCTTAGTAGAAGCTTCTCGCAGTGGCCCTGAGGGCTGGCGACCCTCCCAGCACCGCATCCCCACCCACCTTCACCAAGATTTCCCGCAGAGCCACCTCACCCTTGTAACCCCAGGAACCCTACAAGCTTGGAGGTGCCTCCCTTGAGAAGTTGTTGGGAGGCAGGCCCAGAGGTTCTTCCTCAGGTGTGAAATACCAATGGACACAATTCCCAGCACCCCAGGGGCGCACACCTGCCAGGATGCCGAGGCCAAACCTGAGGCTCCTCAACACGCAGTGCCACCATCCCTGGCCTGAGGGAAGGACATTGAGCTTGCTTCTCTGAGAATACTCCAAATAAATACCACCAGGAGCCCCTGTCCCATCTTCCTGCCTCCCCCAACCCAAGTCCAGGATGTTAGCTGTGGTTTAAACAGAGGTCCCCCATTTCTCACCTTGTGTCCCTCTGGATCCTTTCACTGGTGCCTGGGACCCACACCCCTGTAGCTAAGAATTACTGCAAACATGGTGCTGGCATTCATGGCTGCACTGGTGTTCACAGGGGAAAGAGACAATGACCCAGACGCCCTGAGGTCAGGTTGGCTCTCTGGGCATGAAGCAGATTGAATTGATAAAATGGACCCTGACTGCAAGGAACTCCTGTTTTAGGGGGTTACGGTCATGTGAACAACAACAAGGGATATGATGCATCTGTAGTTGCCCTAACTGGGGTGTTGACAAAGGGAAATAGAGACGGAGAGGCAGCCTCAGCTCAGGAAGCTGGTCACAGACATATGCCAGCTGGCACTCAAGGAGGTCATTAACTTTGAAATTATATTCAGTTTTAAAAATAGACTGCATTTCAAAATCCAGATTTTTCAGCTCTTCTTTGCAACCAGAAGATCTGCAGGTCATCGGTCCAATTATTCATTCACCCATTCACTTATCCAGCCAGCAAGCCAGCCATCTATTCATCCATTGATCCAATTATTCATTCACCCATTCACTTATCCAGCCAGCCAGCCACCTAGCCATCTATTCATCCATTGGTCCAATTATTCATTCACCCATTCACTTACCCAGACAGCCAGCTAGCCATCTATTCATCCATTGATCCAATTATTCATTCACTTATCCAGCCAGCCAGCCAGCCACCTAGCCAACTACTCATCTGTCCATCTGTCCACCCATCCATCCATGCATCCACTCATCCATCCATCCATCCATCCACTTGTTCACATAGCCAGCCATCCACTCATCCATCCATCTATCCACTAATCCATCCATCCATCCATCCATTCACTCATGCTTAACCCATGCCTCCTTGCATACATGCATGCATACGTACATCCATCATCCATCTGTCCAATTATTTATCCTTCCTTCCATCCATCTATCCATCATCCATCCATCAGCTCTATCCACTTATTTATCCTTCTTCCCTTCCATCTACCCATCATCCATCTATCCACTTATTTATCCTTCCACCCACCTACTCCTCCCTCCATCTATTCATTCATTCAGACAGACAGCCATCTATCTACTTATTTATCCAGTTAACATACAACCTTCTATTCATCCATCTATCCATTTGTTTATCCAGCCATTTATCCATTCATCACATATATTTTCCTTTCATTGTGCATCCCCTCTAGAGGTGAAACACTATCAGGCCATTAAGAACATCTTTCTCACCAAGACATGACTGGTGCTTAGCACACAGTCGTGTACCCCATAGATATTGGTCTAGCTAATACACAGATGCAGAAATGGGGCTCAAAGCCTGCCTTAGATTCTCTTCTGTTCTAGCATGTGGCCAAGTCCAACAGCAAGGACCAGAGGTATACTTGACCCACCAGAGGCCAAGGCCAGGGTGTGAGTGGACAACACTGAATCTGTGCTAGGATCCAGTCTCCCCCAGGCAGGGCCAGAGCAAGGGGGCACTGCCGTAGGGAGAGGACACTGAGCACGGTGAGCTGGTGGAGGTCCTGGAGCAGGTGCTGAGGCCAGGAGGGAAGAAGTCAACCCCGGGGCAGGGAGTGGGGAAGAGTCAAAGAGAGTGGGGACGCTAACACACACCACTCACACGCATGCACACGTTGCATGTCCAAAAGCACGAGCAGTAACTGGCAAGGTCATGGCACCAAACTGCAGGGTACGTCAGCTCAGAGAGGGACTTCCCTGGTAGGGCAGCATGGGTATGGAGAGCCCCCGGGAAAGACTGGATGGGAGTCACACTGCAGGTGGAGTTGGTGAGAGAATATTTCTAAGGGTTTCATACCATTGAAAGAAAGAATAAGTAGAAGGGCCTCTTAGTTTCCTGTGCTTGTTTTCAGCCTCTCTCTAGTCACCCTTCAGCCAGCAGGACTTCCTCAGAGGACATTTCTGTGCCTGTGGATGCAGCTTGCTTCCACAAGGGGGCAGTGGTGCTGTGCTCACCTTAACCCAGGTCCACACATGGTCCTGTGAACACACACACACACACACACACACACACACACAGTACACGTACGTGTACACAGACACACACACACCACACACCATACATCTCATAGACACCACTCACACACCACACACACCATACATATCCTAGACACACCACTCACACACCACACAGTACCATACACACACAACACACCATACATATCATACAGCGTACACACCATATACACCACACAGACTAACCACACACCACACACACATACATACACACAACATCCACACACCCCTGCATACACACCACACACCATGCATACACCACATGTCTGTGCACCAAACACCCTTGGGTGCAGTGAGGCAGCGTCACTAAGGACCCGTCCTGAATGCGTTTCCCCCCACGGTGGGAGGGAGCGGTCCCCCTTCTCCAGTGGCCCCGTGCTGCTGATATTGTTCAGTGCCGTCCAGTCGGTTAGGGGCCATCGTGACCCTGCGCACACAGAGAAACACCATCCGGTCCCCCCATCACTCCCCCTGAGCCCATTGTTGCAGCCACTGGTTCCGTCCATCCGCTGAGGGCCCTCCCCTCCCTGTGCCCTCCACTCTACCAACGCAGTGTCCTTCTCCAGGGACTGGTCTCTGCGGACATGCCCAGCATAGATAAGGCGGCCTTGCCATCCTTGCCTCTAGGGAGCACTCTGCCCTACTTCTAAGACAGGTTTTAGCAGTCTGTGGCACTTTCAATATTCCTCTCCAGCACCACCATTCAAGTGCATCGATTCTTCTTCGGTCTTGATTCAATGTCCAACTTTCACATGAGGTGATTGAAAATACCATAGATGGGTCAGATCCGCCGAAGTCCTCCAAGGAACATCCGTGTTCTTCAACACTAGAGAGGGCTTTTGCAGCAGATCTACCTAAAGCACCACATCTTTTGACCTCATGACTTCTGCTTCCGTGAGCAGTGATTTGGGATTCAAGCAAGACCTCATGGGGTCAGAAAAGGGGCTGCCAGTGCCATTGGTAATTCTAAAAGAAATCACCCAAGCCTCACTGTCATTGAGTCGATCCTGACCCACAGCAGCCCCTCAGGGCAGGGTAGAACTGCCCCAGGGTCTCCAAGACTATGACTTCCTGGGAGCAGAGAGCCTCACCCTTCTTCCACAGAGCGAGCAGAGGGTGGTTTTGAACTGCCAACCCTGAGGCGAGCAGTCAGCGTGGACTCCACCAGGCCAGCATGATGACTGTCCATGATTATCAGGATCACTATCAGACGTCATCAGTAAAGGACGCAATTCCTTCTCAACGCAGCCAGCCTCTGTAGTCACGGAGAGCTCGGAACACTCCGACCCCCGGCTTTCGGATCGGGGCGTCTCCGGGGAGATACGGCAGAGACCTCCACTCCCAGGAGACGTATGGCCCCGGGGGCCCAGCACCTCGGGGAGGACCCTCTCGTCCTATCAGATCCTTTCCCCAAACTGCCACTCACACGAGCTCCTCCCTCCCTCCCTGCAGCCTCAACTATCTCTGTCCCCTGTACGAGGCAGCGCAGCGGAAGAACAGGGAAGCAGCGCGCACTGTGCCAAGAGAACCAACAAATCTGTCCTGGGAGAAGCTCCAGAGAAGCGAGGATGGGGAGACCTCACGTACTTGGACATGTCGTCAGGGGAGACCGGTTCCCGGAGAAGGGCCTCTTGCTTGGTAAAGTGAGGGGCAGCGAAAGAGGAGAAGGTCCTTGGGGAGATGGACAGACATGGTGGCTGCAGCTGCAGCTCCCACAGAGGACGGTGCCGGACCGGCCAGTGTTTCCTTGTGTTGTTCCTGAGCTGGAGGGACTTGCCAAGCTGGGTGGCCCTGGGGTGAAGAAGCTCAAGTCCTTCCAGGCTCTTTGGATGCAAGGCCTGGGGATCCTCTTCTGAGCACCGGTGATCATATGGGGCCCCTGGGAACGAGCCCGAGGGCGTGGGGAGAGTGCAGCCGAGTGTGGGCCTGCAATCAATCAGTGTCACCAAATGTGTGCCTGTCGGTGAACGGGAAAGCACATCCCTCGGGTCACCACCCAAGTCTTCGAAGCAGCCCGTGGAGGCCAGTTCTTCTCTGAGGCACACGGCCTTGCCGCCACATGAGCGCTTAGGACGGGCAGCCTCTGCTCCTCTGACATGCGAGGCCTCTTCCCCACAGACATCCATGTCCCTTCCTTCTCAGCGCTGGCCGCTGGCTGGGGACAAACACCCCAGGTGGCGGCCTGGGACCCACGGTGACCGCGTCCTTGGGGCTACAGCGCTCAGGCCATGCCCTCAGAGAGAAGCCAGAGGCTGCTCCCTTCTCCACTTTTCTCCCTGCTGTTGGGTGGATGCAGGGGCGAGGGCAGGTGCCGGGCAGGGCGCTGGACCCAGGAGGACACAGCAAGTTCAAAAGAACAGCGTCCTCTTAGATTCGGAGGTCTGTCCACCTGGGCTTTCCTGAGAGTGCCAAACAGACAGAGGTCGAGGTTCTTGCCTTTGCCTCCTGAGGCTGCCCTCTCTCTGCACATGACTTCTCACACTCCCCCCCCCCCGCAGCCCCCAGCTTTCCCAAACATACAGCTGATGTCATTTGAGGGTAAGCTCCAGGGTCAGAAAGCGGAAGTGATGTCCAGCACATGAGGCCCAAAGGCTCTGGAGCCTGTGGGCAGTGGGGACCCGTTGGAGGACAAATGGATCCACAGTCCCAATGAGAGGAGCAGAGAAAACAGGGAGACCCCACCTCGGCTTGACAGACCTGAGCACCAGGTGGGGCACCGAGCTCCGCCCTCATAGGCGACTGTCACTCATGGCTTCCAGTACAACACCCTCAGAGACACTCTTTCAGCTGGGAGCTTTGCCACCAGGCCAGTGGTTCAAATCTGCCAGCTTCTCTGCAGGAGAAAGAAGAGGTTGTCTGCTCCTGTAGATACTGACTGCCTTGGAAATCTACTTGGCAGCTCCACCTTGTCCTGCAGCGCTGCAACAGGGCAGAATGACCTCAAGGGAAGTGGGTGTAGTTTTTAATTTTTATTTATTTATTTTGTTAACCCTGTCTCTTAAATCCCTGGAGGCACTGTGGTTAAATGCTAGGCTGACCACCACAAGGTCAGCAGTTCAAACCAACCAGCTGCTCCGAGGGGCAAAGATGAGCCTATGTGCCCCTGTAAAGATTTAGGGCCTTGGCAGACCTAGGGACCAGCTCTCCCCAGCCCTGTAGGGTCACTGAGAGTCTGGATGGATTCACTGGCAGGGGAACCCGTGTGCTTCAGTCCCTCTCCTGGCCCCCGAGCGGAGCGCTCCCAGGGCTACACGGTTGTGGGCTGACCGTGGGCAGAAAAGGGACCCATCTCAACACACAGCAGGGCTTTGGACCTCAAGGAGGAACCTTGGGACTTTCCACACGTGGGGTGCATCCGGTCCATGTGTGTGGAACGCTGCCCGCTCCCTCGTAACGCACACACATGTGTTTGCAGGGCGTGCTGAAGCCTCCCGCACGGGCTGCTGCTCTGTTCACACAGAGCTGGCATAGTGTCGTGCAGGATGACTTCTAGGAAGCTGAAGAGTTGTTGAAATAGGATTTCGTAACCAGACTCTGACATTGGGCGAAATCGTTTACACTCAGTAACAGCAGTCAATACTTCTCTCACTGTCATTGTGTCATTGCCGCCTCATAGCAACCCTGTAGGACAGTGTCACAGGGCCCCTGTGGGTTTCCCAGGCCGTAACTCTTTGGGGAAGTAGAAAGCCCCGTCTTTCTCCAGCAGAGCGGCTGGTGGTTTCGAACTCCTGACCTTGTGGTTAGCAGCCCAATGTGCAAGCACTATGCTACAGAACCCACCACCATCATTGGATTCCCTCCATAACTACCCAGCAGGACAGAGTAGAGCTTCCCTGGACAGTTCCCCAGACTCTTCACAGAAGCCCGAGGGCTGGTGGGCCTGAACCGTCCACCTTCTGGTTGGCAACCCAACATCAACCACCGTACCACAGCCAGAAGACTCCTTGGCTGCTGGTGGTTCTGCAGGCGATGCTGGGATGAAGCGGGAGTTCATCTGCCCGCCTCCCGGAGAGCTTCATTCGTCCTCTCTTAGAAACTGCTGTATGTGTAACATGAACGCTTTCAGCTGCACTACACATCCAATGCCGTCGCGATTTGCTAAATATTTATTAAGCTCTTTCTTGCTGTGTGCCAAAAATGCGGCACAACACAACAGGAGCATAGGGATGAAGAAACCACAATAGACCCCACGGGGTGGAATGTGAAGGAGAAAAAGAAACCTTTCTACTGTGAATGGGTGGTTTACAGAGCAGACTGTCAAGTGACATTCATCAGGTCCTGCATACTCCGATTCAACTCATCCGTTGCCCTCCTCTCAAAGGACCACCCCTCCTCCCACCCCTCCTCCTGCCTCCTGCTTCTGTTCCTTCTTCACGCCCAACCCCGTGGACTCTGTCCCTGTGTGAATCGTGTCCTTCTGATTTCAGATAGCTGAGCCTTCTCACGTGGGCATGGAGAGTCCAGTTCTGGATCTGGAGAAGGATGGAAGGCCATGGCCTTGGGGGCGGTGGTGGCGGTGTTACCTGTCTCTATCTGACAGGTCTCTTTTATGACTTTGAGTTCTGTTTCACATAGCCCACCCCACATATGCACAGCCCCTCTATCCAGGACCTCCCGCTGGGATCCTCTTCAGAGCAGTGGGCAGGGGTAGCCGGGCACCGTCTCGTCCTTCTGGTCTCAGGTGGTGGAGTCTGAGGTTGACACAGTCCATGGGTCCACTGGGAGAGCTGCTCCTATGTCCTCCACTTTTCTTCCCTCGGGATGGGGAGAGGTCAGTAGATGCTGCTCCCCAGCTTTAGGCTGCCACTGCTGCTCACCCAAGTGGACAGTGGCCTTTGTGGACCACGCGGTGCCCGTTGACCTTGGTGTCCCCCAGAACTACGGCCCTGAGACCCCAGGGTCAGAACCTCCTTCTCTCGAGGAGTATGGTTACGGCTAAAGTATGTCATCCCTCTGTCTCATGCGTGCCCCACCGCATGCATGAGCACATCGACAGCAAAGGTAAACCCCAAGTGCAGAAGCCCTGTGTCACCCTGCTCCTCACCCACAGCTGCTCAACCTGACGCGACGTCTTGCCCCTCAGACTGTGACGGAGAACAGGGGCTCAGGAAGCACAGCCGGTTTGCGTGTTCGGAAGGTCCTTCCACCTGAGCCGTCCATACCCACGTTTGTAGCCCTAGCCCATCTTCCTGCCCGGCATCTCCTCGCCATGTGCTGGGGCTTGTTGCCCCCTGGCGGCTGGGCGCCAGCTGGGCGTGCCTGGGAGGAGGAAGCCACAGAGCAAGCCAGTCCCTTTGTTGCCAACACCCTGCAGCGGGGAACATGTTTGGCAGCAAGAGCGCTCGGTTTTTTCATGAGTTCAGTAGGGCTCAGTGTGTTAGCTTGGCTTTTCCGAACCACATTGCATCGCCTCGGGCCACGGGTCGTGGCGGGCCGTGACTGCTTTAGGAGAGCTTCTGAAATGGGTCCGAGTTGTGGGAAACGCACTTTCTTTTTTTATGCATCACTGGCCCAGCGAGCCATCGAGGGAAACAGGACATTCTCTTAGTCACGTTCGGGAACTCCAGTAGAGCCCACCGCCCCAACCACTTGGCGGAGACTCCCCCACCTTCAGTCCTGGTTGTAGGGTCAAATGTTCACTAGGTTTTGCTGGATTTCCACATCCCTGAAATGCCCCTGGACACAGTCCTACTACCAGGCGTCACAACGCGGACTGGGTAGGGGGCTTCGTCCTCAAGGTTGTCACACGGTAAAGGAGGACATGTTCTCACTGTCCGCTGTCTCACTGGTCTGCCCGAAGCCGCTGCTTCCTGGGATGGCCTGGGAGCAGAAGCTGGGAGCCTGGGGCTTCCTCCTCACGCACAGCACGTCCTTCATGACCTTGAGAAAGTAGCTGCGGAACTTCTGGCCGATGAAGGCGTAGAGCACGGGGTTGAGGCAGCAGTGCAGGAAGGCCAGGACCTCGGTGACGGTCTGGGTGTACCTGATGAACTTCTCATGACTGCATGACCGGTCCATCTTGCCCAGATTGACCGCAGTCACAAGGAGCACCATGTTGTGCGGGGTCTGACAAACCAGAAACACCAGGACCACCGCCGCGATGACGCGGATGGCCTTGTGCCTTTTGGAATTGTGGGCCTGCACGAGCGTTCTGATGATGCACATGTAGCAGAAGACCATGAAGACCAGCGGGATGAAGAAGCCAAAGAGCAGCTGCAGGCCCAGCACCAGCACTTTCCACCGGATGGGGTCTGTGACATTGTGGTACTTGGGCTCGCAGACGTCCAGCCCCTGCATTTTGTATTTCTGATTGAAGATGAACGTGGAGCTGGAGATGATGATGGACACCAGCCACACAGCCAAGCAGATGGCCTTGCTGTGCGCCCGGGTTCTGGACCGGAGCTGGAAGGACCGGGTGGCCTGGACGATGGCGATGTACCTGTCCACGCTGACGCAGGTCAAGAGCAGCATCCCACAGTGAAAGTTGATGGCGTAGACGCCCTTCATCACCTTGCACATGGCGTTGCTGAAGTGCCACTGGCCACTGGCGTGATTCGCTGCCCAGAATGGGAGTGTGAGCCCGAAGAGAAGGTCGGCGATGGCCATGTTCAGGAGGTACACGTCGGTCATGGACTTGGCTTTCTTGTAGAAGGCGAAGGTGACCACTACTAAGAGGTTCCCCAGGAGGCCGAAGATGCAGATCAAGCCGTAAGCGACAGGCACAAAGAGCCTGGAGAACCTCCTGACCTCCTCCAAGGAGCACAGGGAGGTGCTGGGGTCCATCGGGGGTAAGCCCGTGTCCGTGAAATCAAACTCATATTCTGTCGTGGAGCTGAAATTCAGCGATTCCTGGAAATCAGGGAAGCAGAGTGAGTGCTAGTGGGATCTTCAAACAGTCCTTGGAAGTAGAGTGGATCTCCCTCCAGTGAAGAAGAGGCGTGCTTACCTGGCTCATGAAGGAGCTCGCCGTGGGCACAAAACGTAGGTCTGCCATGGAGAGGAGAAAGGGCCGCGGGCTTGACGGCAGAGAGGACACAAAGGGAGGAGCGGCCTAAGAAGAGGATTGCAAACAAGAAAAAGACAGTATCGTTCGTTAAGACAGGTATTCCGTGAGAGCCGGAAAATCAGTGCAAACTCAAATGCCCCCACAGGACAAAGCAGAACTGCCCCATTTTGCTTTCAGGCTGCAAACTTTGATGGAAGCAGACTGCCTCGTCTTCTCCTACAGCGTGGTTGGCAGCTTCTACCTGCCAGCCTCTGGGTTAGTAGCCGGACACTCAACCAATGGCACCCCCAGGGCTCGGAGAGACAAGGGAGAAGAAGAAAAGAAAAGTGAAGCGGAAGAAATAAATGATTTAATCCTGTAACTAAATTGCAATTCAAATTCACTGTTTGAAAAACAAAAGCTTTCCTCAAAGAAATTTTCTGACAGGATGACTTCATTGGTGAAATCCGACCCAACATTTAAGAAAGAAGTGATACCATTTCCACAAATGCTTTCTCAGAAAGGAGAAGCTATGGGGCACCCTTCCACGCACCGCACAGGCCAGGTTCCTCACCAAGTGAGACCAGGGCCCTGCGGAAAAACAAAGCTCTCAGCATTACCCTTCGTGAAAGCGAATGGGAGATGTAAAGTGAGACATTAGCACAGTCACTGCAGCAGCCTGCACAACCCAGCAGCAGGCCAGTGGGGTTGAACCTGAAGATGGGAGGTCAGTAAGACATTCAGACAGCGCCCTCTACAATCTATCGGTGAACAGACACAGAAGGGAGAAAAGGTGCATTTTTCTACCCTGTCATAGCTAACATGTAGCAAAACCTGCAAAAGCCAGAGTACGCGGGAGGCAGATAGCTATTCTAGGAGGAAAACTCAAATATTTCCCACTGCTCAGAGGGGAGGAAAGTGGTAAGGCTGTGCCTTGTCAATGGCAGAGAACTTGAGAGACCCAGAAAATACCGTCAGTGTTCAGTTCCAGTTCTCCCAGCTTTCACTGTCTCAATATCCTTAATATCCTGATACAGATAAATCTTTGATGTGTATTTTGTATATTAAATATAACCACAAATAGATGAATATTATGAAGATAGAATGATGTAAGTATAATATTAAACTCAAACAGATGTCATTTTAATATACTGTATATTCAATGTATCGCATATACCATATCAATATAATGCAAATAAAATAATCAACTCTTAGTAGGAGAAACATTTGATTCATCTATCATTAAAAATTCTTGGCAAACTGGGAATAAGAGGAAATGTCTCAACATCGGTCACTGTCTTCTTGTGCTGTGATGAAAAACTAATCAATCTTTACTTCCTAAGATCAAGACAAGACAATGGTAGGCACTGCACCACTTTTATTAGACATTGTACTTGAGGGCCTAGCCGTTGACACAAAGCCTTAGAATCGCCAGGCATTTACAGTCAAAAGGGCAGCATCCACCCAAGGGCGGGGTTAGAGGGTAAGGACTGGAGGAAGAAGTGTGGTAAACTGGAGCCTGGATGAGAACATCATGCAGAGCCAAAACCTGCCATGGCGGCTCTGGGAAGCCAGCTCTGGTGTTGGAACACCCTCACGGTGGTGAGATATACATACATCTTAATACACATTCTCATGACTGGACACCGTGCCTCCGATAACCCCCCATCCAGGAACGGTCCCGTGGGAGCTACCAAAGAAGATGAATCCCTCATGTGTCCGGCTGTTCCCTGGGCCTGGAGGTGGCTGCAGATGAGAGCAATCAGGTTCTGCAGCCAACCCACCATGGACGCGCCAACCCTCTGGGGAGGGCGCCGAGGGGCTGGAGGTCAGCCAGCACTAGGTCAAGAAGCTGAGCCATTGCACCGTCTGCTTGCTGTGCTTCCTGCTAGGACATTGCCCGTTGGCTGTGCAATATGCTCGCTGTATGATGTGCCTCCTTTTGAAAGCTCTGTAAGCCCCATTGGAAATGCCCATTGGAAGATGCATCCACTTTTGGTCCTGACATGGGATGAGGGGTCCCTGTGCCCCGCTTTGTCTGTCTGTCTTTATTACTTTCCACAATCACAAAGTCTCTCCTGAGGGCCCGTTCGAGGGCTGGGAACCCCTTCACCGCACAAAGGAAGTGAGTCAACAATGGTGCATTGGGGCGAGGGAAAGGTTGCAGTGGATGGATGAGTTGAATCAGAACGTATGTGTATGAAAGCTTGAATGTAAGCTTTGATCTGCTCTGTAAACCTTCATCGAACCCACAATAAAAATTCTTGGAAAGAAATGAAAGTGGCCTATCGAGGGTCCTGCAGCAGTGTTACTGAAGACAGCAGCAGACATCTCTTGTGTTTACAAAGCTTACTCTGCCCATCTGCCCGCCAGTTAAGTGACATCAGGCCCTGGCACTGGGGCCCAGCCCATTGGAATTTTCAGCACCATCTAAAAAGATGCTTGGTATTCCTATGTCTACAAATTTTATAGATGCCCCAGAACAGAACTACTCTGGATTTTCATCTGTCTGCTCTCTCTCTTGCCTCTCACCCCTGCTCCATACCTGAAACACCCGAGGCTCTCTTTCTGAGACACCTCCTTGGCCTGCAGCTCCTTCAGCAGAGCCTTTTAACTCTCTCCTCTCCAGACTCGGTTTTAGTTTGTTAGTGGGTCTGTATTGAAGCTAATTTTCTCTTCCTCCCTGTAATAGCAGCTCTCCGCTTTCATGGGCTCTATCCTTGTAAGTGAACGAATTATCTGCTCCAGACAAAGGGCCATCTCTGGCCTTTCTTTATGCGGCTATCGTAGACCCCTTTCACCTCATTTCCATGATTTCCTGTTTCCTAAAAGCCTCAACCCCCTCAATGAATCTGTTAGTCAAAGGTCTCACTCCATCTCTTGGCTCTGAAAGACCTGGCAGTATAGATTGGAAAGAAAAGGATCTAGCCATAGAAGACACAGCCACCTACGTATAAAATTCCAAAGAACTTTGAGTTTACCCAGAATAAAGGATGTACGGTCAATAACACAAATGATCATGGGAACAGTAGACAAGGTCTCAAATGACATATTGCATTGGACAGATCTATCAGAAAACACTTTAAAAGTGATGAAAAGCGAAGGCGGAAAATCTTGGCAGCAGCGGCAGTGGTGCATCTGACCCAGCCGCTCTCCAGCCGGCTCCAACCGCTGGTGGAAAGCAGACAAGGAGACCAACGAAGAGACGGTTCAAGCGATGGTGATATCAGAGAAGACTGGACGTACTGCGGACTGCCGGAAGAACAGCCGAACGCTGTCAGAAGAAATCCCACCAGAATGCCCATCAGCCATGGCGTGGTAGTGTGAGTCTGAAGAGGGCCTTGTGGACTAGTATTGACCTTATGGACTTGAGTGGGACCGGGCTGGGACAATTTCTTGCTAAATAATGACGTCGTGGTAGAAAGCTCTTTAGTAAGCATATCTGAGTGTCCCTGGATCTGTTTTCCTCGTAAACCAGCCTCACAGAGCAAGGATAGTAAGAGTTGGACTTGCTTTACTGTGAACACATCATAAGGAGGGATCGATTGATATAAATGGGCAACATGTTTGGTGGAGCGAGGAATCAATGAAAATTAGGTAAGCACCCAATGAAGTGGCTGACACAGCAGCCTCAGCAGGGGACTCAAACACAGAGACAACCATGAAGGATCCACCAGATCTCAATTATACACAAGATCACCAGGCACCAGGCCTACGAATGGATTCATCTAACTACACATGTACACGATTTGTAAGCTTAAAATTGCAAAACACTGCAGAGAGAAATCAAATGCGACCTCAGCTAAAGAAAAATGCCGGGTTCTAGGTTGAAAGATTTAATCTTGTCAAGACAGCAGTTATCCCCAAAACAAGCTACAGATGCAAAGTAATCTAGATAAAAATTGAGACTTCATATATTTGCTTAAAAATAAATGAACTTGTTTTAAAGTTTACATAAAAATCAAGGAAGCTAAGAATGACCAATATAATTTTGAAAAAAGAACAAAATGGGAGGACTCTGACTATAGGGTTTCAAGACATGCTGTAGAATTTGTATACAGTACAGAGAGCAGAATCTGCTGTAGAGTCAGTATGAAGTATAGAAGGCAGAGTCTGCTGTAGAGTTTGTATAAGGTACAGAGAGCTGAGTCTGTTCTAGAGTTTGTATAAGGTATAGAGAGCAGAGTTCTCTGTAGAGTTTGTGTAAGGTACAAAAAGCAGAGTCTGCTGTAGAGTTTGTATAAGGTACAGAGAGCAGAGACATGACATTGGTGAAGGGACAGACACATGCTGATGAAATAGAACACAGAGCCCAGGGACAGACCTACACATAAACAGCCAGATGGTTTTTAACTACGGGACCAAGACACTACCATGGGGAGCAAAGAATCTTCTCTACAAATGGTGCTGGAACAAGTAGAGGTGCCTGTACCCTCCCCCCAAAAAGAACCTCGCTCCTTACCTCACACCATATGAAAAAATTAACTCAAGCTGAAAAATACCGAAAAGAAAATAGGGAAAAACAATACCGTTTATCATTACTACCCCAAAGAGAAAATACTTAGTATTAAATCTAGCCAGAAAAACAAAAAATACACAAAAGATTGGATGTTTGTATGGATTGTGATAAGAGTTGTGCAAGCCCCCAATAAAATGATTTTTTAATACACAAAAGAACTATAAAATACTTGGCCCCCAAAATCAAGACTTACATAAATGGGAGACGATGTCATGCTCACGGATAGGAAGACTTAATATACCAAAAATGTCAATGTTACTGAAAGCATCCTGTACATTCAATGGGGGGATGGTGGTGCTGTCAGCAGCATGGCAGCCAGCCTCCACTCTGGGCTCTGCCTGGGACCCACAGCAGCCCCACGTCCCAGGTCTGTGGTGGCTCCGGCTGCCCACAGAGCTCTGTGCACACCCTCAGCAGCCCACAGAGCTCACGGTGCTCCTGCAGAGCGTAGCCACACTCTGTAGCCCCAGGATGGGGGGGGGGGGGACACTGACACTGCTGCTTGGAATTGCTGCAGAGACGAGACTCTGAGAGCTGCTTATGCTCCCTGCTGCTCCCAGCAGAACCCCAACAGGCTGTACTTGCATTGAGAGCCTCCAATGTGGAACTGGCTCAGGCTGGTTAAGGATTCAATCTCTGAGAAAGCAATTGGACCGATGGGAATGCAGTTTGGGAGAAACCACCATGGCAGATTTATACCAGCACAATCTACCACTACCACATCAGCCAGTGGCCCTCCGACTACAGACGGCTATCAAAAGGCATAACCCGAATAAAAGGTGACTGTTTGGAATCATTGACAAAAGAGAAAATAAATTGGATGACAAAGCTTATCATCATGTCCAGGAATTAGAAACTTCACGCTGAGAACACACAGAGCCCCCTTCTCTACTGAACACCAAAATATTGGGCATAAAGGGTCTTTAAGCAGAGTATGTCACAAGTCACACTAGAAAATCACAAGGCATTGACACTTGCTTGAGAGCAACTCCCTATCACGGCAGCGGAAGAAAGGTGTTCCTTCCCATGGGTATGTGTATGCTGCATGGTGTTTCACGAGGGAGTTTCTGTGGAAGAACCAAGGTAAACATGTGAGCGATGTCACATATAACATCGCTAGCCAGGCACACTTGCATCTAAAGCATGCTGGGTCCTCCCACCAGAATGCTCCTTTGAAAGAATTCTCTGCATTTCTTCGGATGGTCACTCTAGAGGATTATTTAAAGAAAATCCAATGAGTGGATTTGATATATTCCACTCAACTTTGCAGCAGAAGACTGTTTTACTTCCATTACCTTTGTATATTCAATCATGGAGGAAAAGATATTAAAATAGTGTTATGGCAAAAATAATAAATTCAATACAATTCTGATCCAAGTCTCAGCATAGTTCTTCGAAGAAATGGAAAAATTAATAACCAACTTCATATGGAAGAGGGATAAATCTAGGGTAAACAAAATGCTATCAAAGAAACAGAGGAGAAGGCCTTTCAGTCCCCACTTTCAAAGCCTATAATGCAGCCACGGTAGTCAAACAGCTTGTTACAGGTACAAGAACTCGGAAATATAGCAAAGCACCTACAAACTCCTGGTTTTTAATAAAATAATAAAGCATAGTAAGTGAAAGAGACTGCATTTTCAATAAATGGTGCTGGAAATGGTAGATCTCTACCTGCAAAAAAAAAAAGCAACAGGCTCCATTCCTCACATGATGTTCTACAATGAGACTCAAGATGGATTACAGACTCTGGACCATAAAGGTCATTAATGAAAAAGATTTGAAGGCCCTCAGACACGGCATAAACACTACCAAACATCCAAACTACAGAAGGCAGAGAGAGGATCGAGGCCTGTTGAGAACAGGACATGTGTGCACATCAAACGACGTCACCAGAAGAGACGCACAGGGACTACACCTGCCAGGTAACACACACAGGGAGATCACTTCAACGGCTGCCAGAGAAACCCACCAAGAGGGAAGTCCAGTGCCCCCTGGCAGACAGAAAGCAACTCCAAGGGTGAGTGTGCCAAAGCTGCTTAAAGTCGGAGATCACCAACATCTGCTGGCTGTCACTGACCCCCCCCCCCACTGACCAGGGGCCATGGCCGTCTCTGCGCACTGCCCCTGCCCAGCACAAGCTGCTCCTTCCTGCCCCGCTCCAGCCCACCCTGCCACTCTCGGGGCCCTCGGGGCTCGGCAGTCCTGGGGAATAGTCAGGGCAGCCTGCTGCAGGCAGGATGACCCCCTGGTACATACAGGTGACCACTCCAAGCAATTCTTTACCCCCACCCTTTCTTTTTCTTCTTCCTTCCTTCCTTCCTTCCCGGGGTCCCTCCTTCCTCACAGCCTCTTCTCCTCTGCCCACAGTGCACACTCACACACACCGACAGGAACCCCCCCAAATGAACGTCTACTTTCTATTCTTAAGAGGGTTTAGGGTGTTTTGTTCATTTGTTTTGCTTGTTGATCACATTTCATTTCATTTTTTCTCCGTTCACCATCTTACTTCCTCTCCCCGTACAGGCCTGCCAACCCATGAATACACATATGTTCATGGCACCCGCGGGACGCAGACAAATCAACCACCACCACCGACCTAGGCACACCCACCCAAGCCAGGCTGTTGTCTCATTGTGGTTGGAGCCGGGTTGGTTTGCTTGTCTCCTTTGTGCGTGAGGGAACCGACCTGCGCGGGTCCCCACTGCCATCGCGACAGAACTCCACATCCACACACAAGCCACACCCCCACATGGTGGGGTGTTTTTGCTTCCCTTCCCTGCCTCTTTATAGTTTTTATTCTTTCTCTAGTTCTTGTCTTTCTCCTTCTCCGTTCGTCTTCTTTCCCTTCTCTCTCCTTTTCCTACTCTTCTTCCTGTTTGAATTCCCCATGACGTGCTGTCCTGAGACTGATCCACATCACTCGACAGAGCCAACTACCCCTCCGCAGGGCGGCAGCCCACAGGCACCTCGTAGCTGCTCCACAGTGTGGCAGCAACCGCAGTCAGCGGCAGTACACCAAGATGATCAAGACGAGCAACCTGAAATCGCTCCAGCTGAAAGGAGGACTCTGGAAACGAGGCCCTGGAATTGCCAGAGAAAGAATGCAGAAGAATGGTGGTTAATTTCCTTCAAAAGATATGGCGAATGCTCATGATAACAATAGAAGGAATTGAAAAACTAGAAAAGCTACATGAAAAGGGATGCCAGGTGATAGATGATAGCAGAATTAGACATCACGGGAAAGATCTGAGTCATAAAATTGAAAAGGAAAACCAAACCCATGAACTTGAAGAAAATTACTCTGACTGCAGTCGTGGACGCAGCAGCCAAGAGATCAAAGAACACATTGCGTTTGGGTAAATCAGCTGAACAAGGCTTCTTCAGGGTGTCAAGATGTAAAGGTGCTTCTCTGAGGAGTAGTACCGCATATACATGTGAAAGCTGGACATTGAGAAAGGAAGACGGAAGAAGGGTGGGTTCCTCTGAACTACGGGATTGGTAGGGGACTGAAAGTACTGTGGACTGCCAAAAAGCAAGCCTATGCCTTGACTTCATCTCCCACACTGTGCGCATGTCAGGAGAGTCCAGTCCCTGAAAAAGGACCCCACGCTTGGTGAAGCAGCGGGGCCGTGAAAAGGAGGACGGGCACAGTGGCTGCAGCGAGGAGCTCAAACATAAGACGATTGTGAGGACGGCGCAGGCCTCGGCCACTTCCTTCTGCGGCACACGGGGCCACGGTCAGGTGGAACCAGCTCAGCAGTACGCAGAGGGGCAGCAGCCAGTGAGAGAAAGGCTCAGCAAAAAAGCAAAGGCTTCTAAGGGAAGCCTGGGAGTCAGGTGGACACTGTCCAGGGATATAACGTAAGTCCCATTGGCCTCCCAGGGCAAGAAGAAACAAAGGGACAAAACGGTCTACAGAGAAAATACCGTGAGAAGGCACGGAAGTCTGAACATTGCAAAGAAAGGGGAAACCATTCAGGAAGCCAAGAGAATTCCAAACGGCATACTTCCCAAAAGAAAAATAGCGTGACATATAGACAAACTCTAATCTCAAAGAAAAGTTGGCAATCCTGAGCGCATCTAGGGAAAAAATAAGCCACCTATAAGGATAAACTCGGATTTCTCAGCAGAAACGATGCAGGCAAGAGACAATGGAGTGACCTATATCAAATTCTGAAAGAAAAAAAAAACACCTGCCAATCAAGAATCCCATATCCAGCAATATTATCCCTCAAATATGAGGGAGAAATATAGGTATTTCCAGACAATTAAATGGAATGAATTTGTAAAAACAAGACCAGCATTACAAAAAATACTAACGGGATCAACTGTGGACAGAGAATCAACATCAGCTGACAAACCTGAGAGTATCGCAAGGCACACTGTGGTGTTTACATGATCGTTTGTCAATTTGAGGACTGAGAGTGAATGGTGGAGCCTAGTCTGTCAATCGGGTCATAGCCAATGAGGCCTCTGTGTGGGCATGGCCTTCTCCTGAGGATCCTGGAAAATCCGGTGTTTTCCTCCTTGGAGGCAGGAGACACTTCTCTCCCTCTGCTGACTCCCTGGGAGACATTGCAACTGACAAGACACATGGAAGTGCACTAGTGCCCTGAGCGGCAGAAGCCACATGGACCTACCCTGATGCTACTGGACCGCTGAAGCCAGAGAAGTCATGTAGAGACCCCTGCCAGCACTGAGATGCTTACAACACCACTGGATCCAAAGTCTCTCTACCCACTGGCCTGTGATGGTCCTGCACCTGACATCATACCATGTGCTTCCTGAGTGAGAAGGGGACTTTATAGCTTGGTATCGGACACATGGTCTAATATCGGGCTAATGGGCTTGGACTGGACTGGGTTGGGATGCTTTCTTAATGTACAATTACCCTTTATTTAAAAAACTCTCTCTTTGAGCTCCCAATAAAATGATTTAAAAACCCTCTCTTTTATACACATACGTGTCTCTTTGGATTTGTTTCTGTAGCCTTCCCAGGCTACACACACCACCACCACCCAGACACCAACACAAACAGCAGAGACGTAGAGGAAGAACAATGGCATAAATAGAACCACAAAGAAAGAAAAATAAAAACAAATAGCAAAATGACAGACACAAACCTGCATATATTAATAATGATACTGACTGTCAATGGGTTGAACGTACCAATCCAGAGACAGAGCAGCTGACTAGAGTAGAAAACACAACCCGTCTATATGTTGCCTACAAGGGGCGTATCTTAAACTCAAGACGAAAATGGACTAAAAGTCAGAAGACGGAGAAAGTTTATCAAGCCAAGGGCAACCACAAGCAAGGCAGGGGAGGCGATATTGATGTCTGATAAAATAGACTTCCAGGTGGATAGCACAGTGGGCGATGAGAACGGACACCACGTGATGACTGAAAGCACAGGGAGACAGGGACAGATCGTGTGCTTAGGAGGGGTGGATGGGAGGAAGGACAGGGAAGAAAGAGGAGCACTTTCATTGAGGGTTCAACAGGATATTGCTGTTCATTTCATTTCTTGAGATGGGCTGTGCAAATATATAGAGTGTGTTTCTTTCCAAACCAAAAGAAAAATACACCCCCCCCCCAAATTCCTTATCCTCCAAACACAAAGCGTGGTCTGAGTTGCTGCACAAGAAAAGAACACAGAGGGGGGAGAGTGGAGTTGAAATGGACTTGGGGTCTTTAGTGACAAGCTCGTCTCTAACAAGCAAACAAAATGAACAGGAAGATATAGCACCAATAAACCCATATGCCCCTATGCAGACCCTCAAAGTGCATAAGGATCGAAGTCTCCAAGGCTTTGGTGTTGCCTGAATCCACAATCAATATTCGGGGATGCAGCAGTCAAAAGGTTCAACAACACATTGCCTGGGATCCACCTGCTGCCCAAGGCCTCTGTAAAACACTGAAGAGCAAACCCATGGGTTTGAGGGGTCGGCTAGGACTGACTCAAGCCATGGCATTCCCATTGCCTCGCAGGCAGGTGCCAGTTGGACGTTGAACGAAGACGAACCCAGGCATGTGAATTATGTGCTGGCAAAGAAGACGGAAAGGACCAAGCGATTGAACACATCTGCCTTGAGGCTTAGCAGGGAGCTCAGTGAACCTTCATAGAAGTCAAAGTCCAGCAGTGGAGAAGGTGGCTTCAACTCTGGGGTGGACAAACCAAGGGGGGCAAAGAGCCATTGGAGTAATGCTTCACATTGCTTCCGTAGACCTCAGGGGAGAATGCACGCAGGGTACTCTGCTCCTAGTCAGGCACTGTTGACCAAGATTCTATCCAGCCCTCGGGGACCCAGACCGAGCGCTGCAGACAACCAGGACTTTAGACTCTGTTATTGCAAGGTGCACAGCGTCCTTCCTAAGCCACACCACAAAGACCCGATTTAGAAACTCCTCTAAGCAAACTGGATTTTACCTTAAACATACCTGTTGTGATTTAGGGAGCTGAGATACTCGCTTGGTTTTGAGATTGAAATGCACTAGAATGAGAAAAAGCAGATGACTTCTACCGCAAGCTTATGGAAGTCACTGCACGTTGGCCTAAATATCTTCCTTTGAGGGTGCCCAGCACATGGCGGCTTAGACTGCCATATGTTTGCTGTTTTCATACCCTCTGCGCTTTTTGTGACAGGCCTCAGTCTAGCAGGCACGGTTCTCACGGCAAGTGGGCATTATTGAGGAAGTTTTACCCTATCTCCAACCCTCATTGTTTCATAAACCGTGCCTTTCACGTTAGTTTTGAATCTGTACAAGACAACCAAGTATGCATTTCAGTTTTAAAACTCTGTCTTATGCAGGCATGCTCTCTTCTTCTCAAGAGTCTTTTAAATTCTATGTTGTTGTGAGGGGCCAGCGAGCCAGTTCCGACCCATAGCAACCCCATGCGGGGGAGAACAGAACACTGCCTGGTCCTGTGCCTTCCTCTCCATGGGTCCTCCGCTATAAGTTCTATACCACTGGCTAAATGAATGGTGTTATCAGTGGAATTACTGTATGCCCCATGGGAATGGTTTGTAATATTCCCCAATAAAAGATAATTATGTCTCTAAAGTGAACGAGGGATATATATATATATATATATATATATATATATATATATATATATATATATATATATATATATATATATATATATATATGTTACATGAATGGATTTTGAGCTCACGCTTAATCATAGCCCTAATCTAAGTACCCTGACTTCTGACATGACCCCACTTGATGCCCACCCGCAGGAAGAAGTCGTGGAGATATGCAGTACTGGAGCAAAGTGTAGTCAGGAAGCCAGGGGGCACCCAGAATAGCATCTGGCGGTCTTCAAATCTTGTCTTACAACAAGCAGCCACCTAAGTGAGGTGTCAACTAAGTCAACATGGAAGAAGCGCACTAGCCTGTGTGATCCAAGGATTGTAAATAATAAAATCCAAGACTCGAGAAAGGGATGATAGTAGGGTTTAAATACTGAGCACCCACTTTGCAAGAGGCTGTGGATGACAGTGAAGCCCAAAACCCATTTTCAGGGTCCCCATGTGGACAAGCCTCCAGTGAATCCCATCTGCCCATGGACCAAGGATGTACGGCCTTGGTGTCAGACTGAGTCACTGCACAGTGCATTGATGCAGCTGCAGTTAGGCAAACGCGTAACACCTGGACGTTTCAGCTCCCTGTTGACCTGTTTTAAATTTGTTCTCACTGCTTTCTTTTTTATTGAGGGTTTTTTTCTGTTTTAGTTTGGTATTGTTTTGGGGTTTTGATTTTTGTGTTTTTGTTTATATGAAATCTGAGAGAGGCAATCTATGCAGACAGTAACTAGATTAATGGTTTATTAGGGTTATAGCAGGGAAGTTGAGGGGAAATGAGAGCTAAGAATCAGAAAGAAAGAGTGAAGGAAATGTTCTAAAATCAGTTGTGGCGAGGACTGCACGACTGTAATATGTTCAAACCATCAAGAATCTCACTTCACTTGGACCCACCATCTACACTCAGGAAAGCAGGCAACACATTGCATTGGGCAACTCTGCCGTACAGGGACCTCTTTACAGTGCTGAAGGGCAAAGCAGGCCCTCTGGGGACTGAGGTGCGCCTGACCCAGGCCATGGTTTGACCAGTCACTTCACTTGAAGGCTGGGCAATGACCAGGGGAGGCCTTCAGTTACAGTGCTGCTAAAGGACGCTCCCTGAGCCGCAGCACAGAGGCGCTGGTCCGTGTTCAGGGGACGAGCAGGGCACAGAGAGGAGAAGGTGAAGAAAGGGCCTTCTTAGAACGAGGTGGCTCCAGGGTCCCTGGGTGGGACCATCAAGTCCACTGCGGGCTTGACTGAATCAGGAGTAACACACCCACACAAGCCCAAGGGGAGAAGGGGCCAATTCCAGAGCCATGATGCCTGTACCCTAACTCCTCCGCCTGGGCATCCTGGGTGATGGTCCAAGCCCACTCTCGGGGGCCTTGGAGGAAAGGCCTGGTGATCTGTTTTCAAAACCAGCACACCCTTATGTGGGGGGGGGGGGCGGCTAGAAAATACATCCCGTGAAGTACAGGTTTGCTCTGACATACCTGAGGTCGCCGTGCGTAGAGTTGGTGGCAGTGCCAGCAAACGGTCCCCTCAGCAAAGGCCGTTCAATTACTGGGTTGTAGGGTGAGGCTTGAGCCTTCTTTTCTGCAAACAAAGTGAGGTTAGATGCTGAACTAGAAAACCCGCCTTGCGGTGCTGGATGAGTGTGCAAGGGTGAGGTGCTGCTCCCGGTCCTCAAGATGCTCACTCAGTGTTGACGGCGCGCCTGCAGAGCCCTGGCTGCACATTGGGACAGGGACTGAGCTGCTAGCTGCGAGGAAGAAGAGTGAGATTGTCTAGTCCAGTGAGGATTCACCGTCTCACAAACCGCTAAGGAGCAGTTCAGCTCTGTCCTGTGGGAGCACTGAGAGGCAGCATGCACTCTATGGTGGTGGGTTGGGTTGGGTTGGGTTGCCTGAAGAACCAATAAATCTATCTCACAAGAAATACAGCCAGAATGCTCCTTAGAGTCAAAGATGGTGAAAAGGGCACCATTCTGGTGAAGTGCAGGGTCAGCGAAAAAGAGGAAGGCCCTCAACGAGATGGCTTGGCACGGACTGCCACACTGGGCTCGGGCATAAGAACATTTGTGAGGACGCACAGGGGTGGGAGGTGCTTTGCACCCTGTTGTGCGGGGGTGGCCGTGAGTCGGAACCGATTCGACCACACCTCACAGCACCAGCTCCTAGTACCAACTGGACTGCAGGACCAGTCATGCTGGACCCAAACGTGTCCATCACATGTTCCTCTGCCCAGCGTTAGGGACCTGTGGGCATGCTGGGGACCATGGTGAGCTGTCACGTTTGCTGGATATCACCCACAGAGGTCGGAAATGAGTTTGTCTGCCCTCAAATCACTGCTCCACCACAGAACCGGTGTGAGTCATTGTGCAGGAAATAGTGTGGGCACCAGACCCACTGCTGGCCCCGCTTTCCACCTGGGCATCACGGTGGCATGGTGCCCAGGAAATGGCCCATCTGGCAGTGCCCCAGGCTTGGGAGAAGTGGGCATGGGTTTAGGCTGTGGAAGTTGTGATGGAGGGAGCGTGACAGGCTTTTCAACAGCCTCCTCTGAGCCTTCTTGAGCATGTGTGGGACTGGGGTGGTGGGTGAGGGACCAGGGGACCCGGGTCATCTTCTGCACACCCCACGCTGAGCAGGGCTTCAAAAAGTCTGTGGATAGATTATCTTTTAATTTCACATTTCCATGAACTTTTTGAATCCCCTCGCAGGTCCCAAGTGGGGCCAATATCTTCAGGCCCCAGCAGGTGTGCGTACCTGCGACAGCTAGGACTAGTATGTGCCCGGATGCCACTGCCATCGAGTCCATGCTGGCTCACGGGGACCCTCTCACACAGCTAGAACTGCCCTATGAGTTTCTGAGCCGCTCCCACCGAGTGGCTGCTGGTTTTGAACTGCCGGCCAGGTGATTAGCAGTCCAGTGGATAGCCATGGTGCCACCAACCTGAGAGGATTAAAATGTTGGTGGGAAGTATACATCCCACGGGTCACGAAAAGGCTAAGTCTCTGATAAAATGCATACGGTCCCTTAGCTGACTCTTAGCCTATTTATCTTTGAAATGTGGGTGTTTCTCGAGCCAACATTTCTTAAACAAGTGGGTATATTGATGCTTTTACAAAATCCATCCTATGGACCCGTGGATTAGGCTGTGGGCTGCAACCAAAGGCCAGTGGTTCAAACCTGCCAGCAGCTTCACTGGAGCAAAAGGAGGCTATCTGCTGCCATCAACATCCCGTGGAATCTCTATAGTCACGATGAGTCAGAGTGGACTCTGTGCAGTGGGTTGGGTTAGGCTTTTGGGCAAGACAAATTGGCCTAACTGTCCTCTGGAAGAAGACTTCCAGGAGCTGCCAAGGTGCTTTCACCCCCAAGGTCGGTGGTTCAGGGCCACCAGTGGCTCACTGCAGGGAAGATGCTCTGCTCCTGGAAAGACATGCTGGCGTAGTTGTTTGTCTGAGTCAGCGGCCCCTGTGCGGACAGGGGGAACTGCCCCTGAGCCCTGCCTGGGCTGTCCTATCTGTATGGACGTGGCTCAGCGGGCTCCGCCCCGTGGTCCCTCAGTGGGTTCTCAGGAGTGCTTCACCACCTTGCCACCCATACTCTTTCCACCCAGAGCACAGCCTGCGGTTTCCAGCCAGGCCCAGAGCCCTCCGTGGCGTGCACTGCAGAAGCCCTGTGGGTTTCCGCGGCTGTGACTGCACGGGGGCAGTGGGCCTCTCTCTCCCCTCTGGAGTGGCCGGTGGGTTTGAACCTCCCTCTGTGGCTGGCAGCTCAGTGCTTGTCACACGGTGCCCCCAGGGGTCCTTGTGAGGATGACAAGATGCCTAAAAAGACCACACAGACGTCGGGCGGGCGGCAGAATCGCCTTCTAAGGAGGGCTGGAGCTCAGGAGGAGAGGCAGGCGCTGCACCAGGAGGGCAGGGGTGGGGCCAGGTCCAGAGCTGGACGCAGCTGGACTCCCAGCAGCAGCACCCCACACCTGTGCTCTGAGAGCCAGCTGGCAGCTCGGTGCTGACAGACCGGACTGCAACCTGAAAAGGAGGTGGCAAGAGCCCACCTGCCATTCCTTGGGGGGAAGACGAGGCAGTCTGCTTGCATGGGGATCGCAGGTTTGGAAAGCTTTTGGGGCATCATGGGTGGGGTGGGGTGGGGGACAGGCGGAGGGATCAGTGGCTGAGTGAAGGGGAAGTGAGAGTAAGCCCACAGCCCGCCCCTCCCCGCTGTCCCCACGGTGGCAGGGTATCACGGGCATTTCCCAGTCCCAGGTTGCTGTCCCTCTAAATGGTCTTCCTTCGTGTTTGGACCCACATACACGGGGCAGACAATTCACACGGTGTCCGTCCACCACATGGGATCCCCCACTGGAGCTCGCTCAGATGGGGGTGATACCCAGGTCATGTGAGGAACTGCGCCATGGAATTGTTGGTGCAGAAATCCTGTCGGCAGGGGGTTTGTTACAGGGTGTTATGAGATGCCCATCAGTTCGGTTCTGACTCACAGTGACCCCGTCGGCCACAGAACAACACGCTGCCCTGCCCTGTCCTGCCCCTTCCCCACAATTGTGACGTTTGGCCCCTGCTGCAGCAGCATGCCCACCCCTCTCATAGAGGATCGTCTCTGTCTCCCTGCCCCCCAACTTGACCGAGCTCGATGTCCTTCTCCAGGGACTGGGCCCTCCTGATCACACATCCAAAGCACGTGAGAGGAAGTCTCGCCATCCTCACTGCTAAGGCGTATTCTGGCTCTTCCAAGACAGATATCTATCCCAAGAGGCGTAGTGGGTCAGGCACAAGGTCAGTGGTTCAAACCCACAGGTCCCTTTGTTGGAGAAAGATGAGGCTGTCTGCTCCCGTGAAGAGCTACCGTCTCAGAAGCACTGTATAAGGTTGCTATGAATCAGAGTCTGCTTGATGCAAGTGGACACACACACACACACATACGTCCATAGTTTTGAAAGCCCCATCAGGCCAGGTATGGCCCTCAGCAGCCTGCAGCCTCACTTCTCTCAGGCACTGCTCACAGTGGGCTTGCAAGACCCCAAGGCGTTCATCGGTGGTCCGTGGTCACTCATTAGGGGTGAAAGCAGGTAGGTAGCCTCTTGCCCTGTGAGCTCCCAGGTGGTGGGTGCCCCTTCTGGAACCGACTTTGGACTGAGAAACCAGCTTGTATGACAGGAAACGTCCCCCAATGCTGCCCTCTTGCCCAGGGGCACAGCAGGAACACACAGCCCTTTCGAAGACGTGGCCATGGGGTAAGACCCCTCAAGAGTCCAGCTGGGTCCCCGGGCAGCAGCCTGGCCCTGCCTGTGGCAGTTTGTGTGGTGGCACGGGAGCAGGAAGTGTCAATCAAAGACCAGCTTCATCCTCCATCACACTGGACGCCGGGGAGGGTGTGGGTGGCCACAGAGCGGGAAGGGCGGGTGCCGGGCAGAGAGCAACAAGGCAGGTTTGCCTGCGGTTCATCCACCACTGGGTACTGTTTCCCAAGAGTCAAATATGGGAAGAAGTTGCTCCCACTTTTAGGTAAACAAGAGCAGTTCGGTTCTGACTCAGTTTGTTAACTTCTAACTTCAACAAGTGCGGCGGCAAAGTAAACCTGAGACCACATGTGCAAGCTAAGGGGGCGGGAAGATGGGGGTCTGAGCCGCCCTCGGCAACAGGAATGTCGCTGCAGACATGGACGGGGGTGGGGGTGTCGTGTGGAGATGCAGCAGTGTGTATGCAGAGGTGTGGCCCACGTGTGGGGGCGTGTATGTGGACAAGTGTGTGGATACAAATGTATGGTGTGTATGTGTGAGGTGTGGACATGTGCGGAAGTAGAAACGCTTGTACGTGGTATGTATGTGTGGTATGTGGCGAGTATGTGCGTGGTTTGGCATGTGCTTTCCACATGCATATGGGAATACTGTAAGTATGTATATGTGTGGATTCGTGTGGATTCATTCAATTCGTATGTTTCTATCTGTGTGGTGTGTGTATGTGTCTGTGTGAGTAGTTCATATGTATGTTGGGGTGTTTGCATGTGCCTATGTATGTGTGGTGTGTGGCATGTGCGTGGTTCACATTGCATGAGGAGGATGTATGTGTATATGTGTGTGGTCCACATGTATGTGGGGGATATATGTGTGTGTAGTGTGGCATGAGTATGTGTGTGTTGGGGGCGTGTGTGGAATGAGTATGTGTACATTTGCATGGTTTACATGTATGTGGGGATGTAAGTATATGTGTGTTCACATGTGTGTGGTAGATGTGTGTATGTGTGTGTGGTGTGGCATGAGTGTGAGAGGTTCACATGCATATGGGTGTGTGTGTGTGAGTGTGTGTGTGTGTGTGTGTGTGTGTGCTGGACACTAAGTTCCCACCAGGCATCGGGCTGTGCATTAGGGACCCCTTTCCAGGTCAGGAGCTCCAGGCACTGGTGGTCAGAGAGGGGGGCCAAGCGCAGAGGCAGGCGCTCCTGCAGGAGATGACCGGCTACATAGAGAGATTACACCAAAGCTGAACAGCGGTTTCCAAGAGAGGAAGGGAACCAAAGCAGGCTAAACATGTCGCTGGGGAAAACCTGGGTCTTTCTGGCCCACATTGCTCAAAAGCAGAAGGAAGGAGGCGCAAGGCTCAGTGCCCCCGGGGCTTATTTTTAAAGCCTGAAGCACTCACCGGCACAGCTCACCGCCTGCTTTGCCCGGGTCTTGCCTCTCCCCGGGGTTCACAAGTCAGTACCACTGGGCATTGCAGGCTTTCCAGCTGGCCCTCCTCTGGGGGTGCTAAGACACCGCATGGGCTTTGTAACCACCCTTCCCCAAGTACCCAAGCTGTCCCTACCCAGACACACCTGACCCGGAGCCCCCGCACCAGCTCACTCCCCCACCCCATCTCCCCGGCTGAGACCCAGATGTCCATCACATGCTGCCCTCCAAGCCTTTCTCAGCTTCGTGTTCAGTGTTTCCAAACCTTGCCTTCTCCTCACGTAGAGGAAGGCCTGACCCTTTCTCCAGCCCCACAGGGACTTTGTATGCAAAAGCCATGCTGGCTGGATGGCCCTGGCAGGTAGATGAGGTCACCTTTGGAGCATCAGTGGGGTTCCTGGTGGGCCGTCCACCAGCTGAGGTTACAGGGACAAGGCATTTGGAAAGGTAGCTTGCTCAGGTTGGTCCTGCGTGCTGAGACTCTGGTATCCGGGACAGGTAAACATCAAACAACCCAATACCTGGCACCCCCAACTCAGCCACCAAAGCAGACCAGGCGCAATACCCGGGGCGCGCTCACCTTCAGAAGCACCAGGATCCAAAAGGGGCAGCCGGTCACCCTCAGCCAGGCCGTGCTGCCGGCGCCCACATCACTGGGCCAGCTCTGCTCATAGGACGCAGGCTGGCGGTTATCGGAAAAAGGTAGTGAAAGACCAGGAATGGCTGAGGCTAGGAGTCGATGACCACTTCCCACACACGAGGGATGCTCTGCACCCAGAGGCAGCTGTCTAACCAGGCACACCCTGTGAGAAGGAAGCAGCTGGCAGCTCTGAGAATCAGCATTGACACCAAAGACATCAGGTGGGAGGTGCTTGGGTGTCGCAGCTCCTCAGCTGGGCGGTGTCTTTGTGCTGATGGTCTCTCTGTGGCAACCCATGCCTTTGTTCTCCCATGGTCTCACCTGCTCAGGTGGGAGAGACCACCACCGGGATGGCCAGGGGTCAGGCTCTGAGAGCTGCTTCCAGTTATGGTCCTGGCCCCACCCTGACAGCTGAGTCCTCACAAGTGGGGTTCTTATCCTTTCTGCTCCCCAGGAACGTTCTGGAGAGCTCAAGTGTCTGCGGCAGACCTGCGAGTCGGGCACAGGGTGGGGCTATGGCAGCACCAGCTACTGACCTGAGGTCGGAGGGTCAAGGCCAATGTTGGAAGAAAGGTCGGGCAAACAACTACAGGGACATCCCCGACGACCCTTTAAAGCCCCCTGCCCTCTGCTCCCGCCGGGACCAACGCCAGGGAGACGGGGACTCCCTCCTGCTCAGGGTGCAAGTCACAGTCCTGACCAGCCAGACGCACCAGCCTGGTGAGCTGGGGGTGCCTCGGGTGGTGGGGGCCCGGCCACCGGGGAAACCAGTGACTGGATACCTGGAGGACTCACTACCTGGAGGACTGGCTGCCCGGAGGACTGGCTGCCTGGAGGACTGGCTGCCTGGAGGACTGACTGCCTGGAGGACTGGCTGCCTGGAGGACTACCTGATGGACTGGATACCTGGAGGACTAGCTTGAAGGCACAAAGAGTATTTCTGTCCTAAAGCAAAGGAGGCCCCAGTCTTGCAGGTGTCCTCCCACAGCAGATGCTGTGATGGGAGTTGCAGGAAACATAAAAACTGCACAACATCCCGGGGCCTGGGGAGAGGGTGGCAGTGACTTGCTTTTGGATGAACCCAAAGGTTGACGGTTCTGACCCCACCCCCTTCCCCAGAGGCATTGCAGAAGAAAGACCAGGTGGTTACAGCCAAGGATGGACTGTGGGGAGCATGGGTGGGGGCTGTGGGGAGCATGGGGGTTGTGGGGAGCATGGGTGGGGATTGTAGGGAGCATGAGTGGAAGCTGTGGGGCACATGGGTGGGGCTGTGGGGAGCATGGGTGGGGATTGTAGGGAGCATGGGTGGGAGCTGTGGGGAGAATGGGGTGTGGGAAACATGGGTGGGGGCTGTGTGGAACAAGGGGGGGTGGTTGGCTGACACTTCATTTGTGAAAGTGCCTTGCCTTCTCTCACGCCCGGCTTCCTGGGGCCCCAGGGAACCTGCTCCCACCCCCTCTTCCCGCTCTACATGCATCGATGCTTCAAGGCTGGAAGTTTGAGGGACACTTCTGGATCACCCCTCCCTCCCCCAAACCTGTTGGACACGGAGGAAAACCAACTTCTCCTTCCCTGTCTCCTGGCCCTCCCACTGCTGCTCCCCACCTCACCCCTCCCGCCTGGACAGGGGCCCCAGCTTCTGCTTCTTGCTGGTGGCATAGGTGGTGTGGTGTTGGCGTGTGCTCCGACTCAGATCGACCCGGTGCTCAGAGAACTGCACACGGCCCAGCCCTGCCCCTCGTTGACCCGCTCCGGCAGCCTCTGGGTCAGTCCACCACGTCAAGGCAAGCCTCCTCGCTGCCCCTGTGCTTTACCAAACACGACGTCCTTCTCCAGAACACGTCTCTCCTGACAGCACGTCCGAAGAATGTGAGACAAAGGCTCACCCTCCTTGACTCTAAGGAGCTCTCTGGCTGGACTTCTTCCCAGACACATCAGTTTGTCCTGTTAGCAGGCCCTGGTACCCTCAATATTCTCCAGCACCATAGTGCAGATGTATCAAGTTTTCCTCAGTCTTCTTTACTCAATGTTGTTGGTTGAAATTGCTAGAAGGAACAAGGCTCCAGCCTCCTCAGAGTGGAGAACAGGACACCCGGGGAGTGTAGGGACATGTGTCCATGGCAGCTGGTCTTTTCTGCCTCCTGTTTCCCTTCCAAGGTCTTGTCTAGCAGGAGAGGTGGAAAGTCAATTCTTGATAGATAACATGGCTCCGGAACTGGCCTTACCCACCCCCAACCTCCCCCTGACCCCACCACCACCAGGACCCAGAAACCAAAAGCCAGCGTGCTGAAATTCAGTCAACCTGTCCAACCGGGAAAGTTCAAGGTCAGCTGCTCACCTTGCAAACCAAGCCGGCACTGACCTTTCTGTACTGGAATGAAAGCCCCTCCCTCCTCCGGTTTGTATTTCTCCATCCCTCCCCACCCCTGAAGAGAGAGGTGTTCCATCAGGGGGTTAAGCTTGGCCACGAATGGCCACCCCCATGGCCTGTCCTGCTCTTTCAAGTCCAAGCACTGAGGCAGAACACAGAAGAGAGCCAGCCACTGGCCTTGCTGCTGTTGGAGATGTCCTTTACCCTAAAGCCCCAGCAAAGTTCCCTGACACCTGGTCATTCTCTCCTGAGACAGGGCACTTCAGCCCTGTGCACCTGACAGTCTCCAGGACCCTCGTGTGGAGAGAGATGTGCTTCACGTGTTTACCCTACTGCTGGCCAGTCCATTCTGATGGATCTAGATCCCTATGTGGGGGTCCTGAGGAGACAGCCTTGTCATCCTCCCAAGGAGCAGGTGGCCAGTCTGAGCCACCGACCTTGTGGTCAGCAGCCCAGCATTGAGCCTATCAGGGAGCCAAATGCACAAAACCATGCCACAAGGCCATTCAGACTCACAGTGGCTCCACAGCTCAGGGCAGCGCTGCCCCTGTGGGTTTCCGAAGCTCTGACTGTACGGGAAGAGAAAGCCACATATTTCTCCCAAAGAGCAGCTGGTGGTTTCGAAGTGCTGACCTTGTGGTTAGCACACTCACGTGCAGCAGGGCTCCTGGCCACAGACAGTAAGAGGTCCGTGAAAGAGAGAGGGCACGGGGTTATGCGTTTTGCACGAGCAACGGTGCCAGTCTGAAGGTGGACAGAGGACATCGACTCGGAACCAGGCGAATGACACCAGCATGGCCATGTTGTCACAGCGTGGGCTGAGGGGACCCTTTCCCTGTGGCACGTGGACAGTGGGGAACGAATAATTCTGAGACCATGTGTGTAGTTCAGCATCGTCCATTGTCCACTTATGGCAAGATGGCCCTTTTCAAGTGAGGACCCTACAGTCAGAGGACTCTTGTCCATGGTGGTCCAGCCCCCTGGCCGAGGGGGCAACACTCAGCTTACATAAAGGTTTAGAGCCTTGGAAGCCCACTGGGGCAGGTCTACTCTGTCCAACAGGGACACAGTGGGCCGAAATTGACTCGATGGCGATGGGTTTGCTTAGGGTTCCTTCCCCTGCGGACACAGCACAGAGTCCAGCGTGGCTCCACTGTACAGGAAGATTTTCCAAAGAAGCAGTACGGACTTAGGAAAAGTGTGTTATGTGTGTAAATAAAAAATAACCACAAAACATCTGGAGTCACAATTACTTGGCTGAAAACAGAAAATACCAGAAAGAAGGTTAGCTGTGTTGGAATGACCATACAGAGGCCCTGGACTACGTGGTCCTAACAAGTGAGAGGTAGCAGGGCAGAGTGGGGTGGGGGAACCTTTTTCTGTGCTCCTGGGGAGACTGGCCACAGACCCAGGGCAGCTACTCACACAGAACATGGGGGTACTGCATGGTTTAAAATCAGAAAGAGGTGTACCCAATCTACACGCTGAAAAGTGACCCCAGAAGCTGGACTCTGCAGAAAGTGGCCCTGGGGTTGGAGGAAACTCATTCAAACCTGCCACAGACTGAGGACACACCTTGCTTGCTGAAGGTCAAGAGGACTCGAAGCACTTGCTAACGAAGATCAAAGCTACAGCCTGCAGCCTTCCATATAAACTAGGACTTCCTGTAAGAAACAAAACAAAACAAAAAAACGGAATCCTCCCAACAGGACCAAAAGACAGCGTCCTGATAAACAGAGACAGATGGAGCTGTCAAAGATAGGGCCTGCTTGCATCCACAATCAATGCTCATGGGAGCCCTGATCCAGAAATCAAAGGTGCATCGCATTTGGGTGAATCTGCTGCGCAGGCTCTCTGTGAGATGTTGAAGGGCAAGGAGGTCACTCTGAGGACTAAGGTGCACCTGACTCAAGTAATTGAAGTAATTTCAACGACTTCATACGCATGGCAAACCTACACGTAAATGAGAAAGACCAGGGGGAATGCACCAGAAGTCCCACGGACGGCCAGAACCACTCTGTCCTGACAGAAGCACGGCCAGATGCTCCATAGAGGCAAAGATGGTGAGACTTTGTTCCACCGACTTTGAGCATGACGTCAGGAGAGGCCAGCCCCTGAGAAGGACATTGTGGAGGGGCAGGAACAAAGAGGAAAGCCCTGGCCGGGATGGACTGACACAGCGGATGCAGCCATGGGCTCAGGCGTAACTTTGGTCGTGAGGCTGGAGCAGGACCGGGTGGGGTTTCCCTCTGCTGGACATGGGTTGGGACTGTCCAGAAGACCCCTCGCCCAGCAAGCGGGATTGCGTAAGGAAACAGAGGTTCTGTCCAGAGGACGCCCTCACAATTTATATCCGTGTTTACTTAAGGAATGAGAAAGGGTTCCTTTTTCCACATAGCAGATAAGTTCCAAAGTGACCGACACACCGAGATAATCGGTCGATCTTTGCTGAAGAGGCGGTGTCTTCCACAGGTTCCCCAGACCCTTGGCCTCCACTGGTTGAACCTAACCAGTACGTCGGCGGTTCCAACCCACCAGCCACTCTCAGGGAGAAAGGGGAGGCTTTCTGCTCCCATTAAGGGTCACAATCCCAAAGGAGGAGCCGCCTCCCCTGTCTTAAAGGTCATGGTGAGTCACGATCGGGTTTCGTCTGGGGGGTTGATAGCTACTGTCTCCGGCACAGGTCTGCTAACCACAGAGCAGTGACTCAACCCCCGGGTCTGCAGGGAAAAGAGGGGGCCGTCTGCTCCTGGAAAGAGGTACAGTCTCAGAAATCCCAGGGATCTGTTCTGCCCGGCACACCGGGTCACGATGCGTTGGGACCCGGTCTCTGTGGCACATTTTGGTCACTCTCACATTTCCAACTTTTCCATCGTGCTCATGTGTACCTCACAGGCTACCTCCAAAAGGCAAATCAGCCCCACGGCCTCGGAGTTGATTCTGACTCATAGCACCCCTGCAGGGCCACGCGGAACTGCCCACAGGAGGAGGGTGGTGCCTCTCTCTGCCCAGGGGCAGCTGGAGAATGTGAACAGTCGAGAGAGCCAAGAGGGAGCAAAGACTCCTGGGAACAGTGAGCCCGTGGACTAGTGGACCAGGACACATCTGCCAGCGTGAGCCCGGGGACGAGGGAAGGAGACATGGGGCAGCAGCCTCTGCCAGCACCCAGGTCCTCGGTGCCCGTTACTCTGTGTGCTGGGGACACAGCGGGTCATAAAGGAGCCACAGACTGAAGAGAAGGCTCCTGTCCTAACAAGGTGGCAGGTCGCCTCGTGGACACACTGGGCGGCCCCGTGGGCAGCTGTTGACACGGGGGCACTGGGAGAAGGGAGGGGCTGCCCGACCACAGGTCACTCTGAGTCTACACAGGGTTGTCCAGCCGCACAACACCCTGTCCCTCATGCACAGAAGGAAGAGGGGTCCTGTGGGGCATGGGAACTTCCTGACACCTAGGGGAAGCAGGCGGGCATGGGTACAGAAACGGCATAATACCACTAAAGGCCCTGGGGGGGGCAGTCATCTGAGAGCCTGCTATGAGCCCCCCATTCTTCCCCCTCCACTCCAGACCCCCGCTGAGGGGCACTGGTGGACAGCCTGGGACAGGGGCCACTGTGACAGCTGAGCACTGCTCTGGGGACGCAGGGCTGCTCCACTGGAACAGAGCACCTCCACCCCGCAGGCGGAGGGAGACCCCAACACACACGATGCAGTGTGTCCTCTGCCGTTGGAATGAAGGTGGACCTGTGAGCATGGGCGGACAGCCAGGCCACCCACGCCCATCCTGTCCAGCTTCTGCTACCCTCCAGGGACTACCGCAGCCTCACCCTCACCTCGCCCCCCAGCAGGCTGTTGGGGAAGCAGGGACTGGGTGTAAGCCCCAGTCAAGGTGAGCATGCCCTGAGGACTTGTACAGTTGTGGGGCGGGGAGGGGGACCCGTGGGACCATGGCTTGTTTGCACTTTCTTGCTTCCTCTCAGGGGTCTGGAGTCATCATCGGAAGAGGAACCAAGGAGCTAGTGAGGCTGGGCAAGGTGCTGGAAGCTTCGAGAAAAGAGACAGACTCGGGGCTCAAGCAGAAAAACCTTGGGATCTCCTCTGAGCTCTAATAAAACCCCACTGTTGGCCAGTGACTGCAGTGGGATGCTACCCAGCAGGACAGAGCAGGACTGCCCCCGGGGGCTCCCAGGCCTGGCACCTGTACCCAAGCAGACAGCCTTGGGTTCACCCATGGAGCTGCTGGTGAGTGTGAACCCCCAACCGTTCAGCCCACGGTGCTGCCAGGAGCCTGTGCATGAGCCTAACCTGACTTGGAGACACCAGTGGCTGCTGTGGTCAGTTTCTCTCAGGATCACATCTCTGGAGCCACAGCCCTGGGCTCACTCATGCTGGCCAGGCTGTCACCTGCAATACCTGTCCACAGCATGGGGTCCCAGCACCCACGCCCCTCAGCCTCTACCCACCCTCCATGGGCCCATTACTTGGGGTTCCCTCAGCCAGGTAAGGGCCCAGTCCTCACTCCTTGTCCTCATAGCCAGCACCCCCACACCTTGCTCCTCTGTAGGTCCCTACCCCACTCAAAGCCTCCTATCTGCTGTGGGCCTCGTCCCCTCACAGCAGGCTCCCAGCTCCCTGCCCCCAGCCCCAGCCCCTGACCACAGTCCAGCCACTAAGAGTGAGCTCACCTATAAACTGCAGGGCTGTGGTGGGGGGGGCTGTGGAATCAGGGATTCTGACAGTGATGGCTAAGCAGTGAGGGCCTTTTTCTCTGCACAGAGTCCCACAGCTCTGTCCTAGGGGGTTGTAAAGCAGAAGTCCTGGGCAGGTGCTGACTCAGGGCCTCCACTGTGTCAGGGTGACAGACCCCACTGTGTCAGGGTGGGATGGACCCCACAGGCCTTCCATGACTGATCCTCATAAGGAGCTTACCTGACCTTTCTTCCGAGTCTCCTTGGGGCAGACTCAGCTCACTCACCTTTTGGTAGTCGCATGGTAACTCTTTGGCTCGCCCATGAGCTCCCCGTGTAAGCCAGCCCCTTGCCAACCCAGCGTGACACCTCAAGGAGACTACAAGGCGATACCCTGACAGGAGCAACACGTCTGCCTGCTCGAGGAGCTGCTGGTGGTTCCGAACTGCCGACCCGGCGGATCGCAGCCCACATGTAGCATGCACCACGTTCATGTTCGTCAGGGGAAATTAGGTCACAGTGACTTGGGGAACATTGTGCTGTGTGTCTCTGTGAGGTAGGAGAGTACAGGCAGGAAACACCCCAACTCAGACCCTCCATGGGCCTCACTGTTGACCTCAGTCTCTCCGTCTCTCTCCAGCTACCTCCGTCTCCCTCCAACTACCTCCGTCTCTCCCCAGCTACCTCTGTCTCTCTCCAGCTACCTCTGTCTCCCCATCTCTGTCTCTCTCCAGCTACCTCTGTCTCTCTCCAACTACCTCCGTCTCTCCATCTCTCTGTCTCTCTCCATCTACCTCCACCTCTCCGTCTCTCTCCAGCTACCTCCGTCTCCCCATCCCTCTGTCTCTCCCCAGCTACCTCTGTCTCTCCGTCTCTCTCCAGCTACCTCAGTCTCTCCATCTCTGTCTCTCTCCAGCTACCTCTGTCTCTCTGTCTCTCCATCTCTCTGTCTCTCTCCAACTACCTCTCTCCGTCTCTCTCCAGCTACCTCAGTCTCTCCATCTCTCCATCTCTCTCCAGCTACCTCCGTCTCCCCAGCTCTCTGTCTCTCTCCAGCTACCTCCGTCTCTCTGTCTCTCTCCATCTACCTCCATCTCTCTCCAGCTACCTCAGTCTCTCCATCTCTCCATCTCTCTCCAGCTACCTCAGCCTCTCCGTCTCTCTCCAGCTACCTCAGTCATCTCTCAACATTTACCTTGTCCTTCTGTCTCTTAGTCTCTCACGGTCTACCTCAGACAAATAAATTAATAAACAAACAAAGAACAAATTGTTTTCAAAAAAGGAATTCCTAATATCCTGATTAGTGGTTATGTCAAAAATCAAAATTATCATCCCTTTCCCTGTTTTTCCTCAGCAAAATGAAAGTCATATAGATAACAGATGTCTGCCTGGGCAATAGAAATGTGAAAATATTCTTTTACCCTTAAAATCCAAGATAGGCATGAAAGCATCCAGAAAGCCCACCACCATTGGGTCAGTTCCCACCCCCAGTGACGTTGCATCTGCGTGCTGAGACCCTCGGTCTTCACTGGAGCCCAGGGCCTCCTCTTCCTCCCTTGGAGTGGCTGGTGGGTTTGAACCACCAACCTTGTCCTTAGCCCATCACTAACCCTACTGAGTTCCAAGACAAAACACAAACTTACCCCCAGAGAAGGCAGCTTTGGGTCCCTCTGAAGGGCAGCGATGGAGTTTTTCTCTGGGGTTTTAGGCTCTGTAGATGTGTGGACCTGCAGGCTCTGTCCCCGGCCAGTTCTGTCACCCTGAGGGGACGTGGGGACTCAGCTCACCACAAGATCTACACCCCCAGGCTCGGGGAATGAGGTGCAGGAAGGAAGGAGGGCTTATGTAACTAGGTCACTCGGTAATTTCAATTTGAGATGAGAAAGAAATGCCTTTGATCTCTTTTAGAATTATTGACTTGTGGAATGTTTCTAGTTTCTTCTTGAAAGTACAAATGCAGAGAGTGCTATAAAGTTCTCTGAAAAACACCCCTTTGTGCCCAAGATATGTTGTCTTCAACTGCGCAGGTTCTTGAGAGAGTCTGAGCCCCAGAGGACCATGACTGGTGCCCTGGGGGTGGGGATGGGGGTGTTGGAGAGACAGGAGGAACAGTGGGGAATCAACCCCCAGTACAGGGGCCGAGGTTTCCAAGGAGCCAGGCCCAACCCAAGAGTAGAGAAACTCACTTACTGACATTGAGTGCAGGCCAACTCACAGCCAGCCAGCAGGACAGGGGAGCCGCTAGTTCTTTACCAGAGTAGAGAGCTTCATCTTTCTGTCCCAAACAACTGGGGGTTTCAAACCGCTCACCTTGTGGTTATCAGCCCAACTGGTTACCACTCCACCATGGGGGAATCCTCAAAAGGAGAAAAACCTCCCTCCAAAGATGTACACATCCTCCTTCCGCGTGCCCTACCACTGTGGATGTGATGCCTTGTCTGTCTCGTCCAAGGGCAGCACATCCCAAGGCCATGACCCCCAGGAGACTGCACTTTGGAATTGAATCTGAGGTGAGGATATCCGGCTGGGGCTCCTGACACCGTGTCCATGAGGCTGACAAGGTTTCCGTTCTTCTTCCAGCCGGACAGCCAGGCTCACCCCACTTCCCTGTGCAAGTCCTCCCCCAGGAACATAAACTCTGGCCCGAAGGCCCCCAGCTAATCCCTCAGGTTCTTCTCGTCCATTCGATCTCATAGAGATGGCTCTGAAAGAGCACACTGCTCAGGGAAGACGTTTAGTTGTGCTCAACGATGGCTTGGTTTCAAGAAGACTTCAGGACATGCTGCTGGTTTGCATTTTAAAGATTAGCTCAGGGTTCATAAACTCAGAGTTTCATTTCCCCTCTGTACGTCCAGAAAATTCTGGAGTCTATAAGAACATCAGATTCTTATCTGAGTTTCCTCACCTCCCATCCCCTTGTCATCAGTGTTCTTGTAGAATATTTTTATTAAATATTTTATTGGGGGCCCTTACATCTCTTATCACATATGCTGCCATCATCATTTTAAAAGCATTTTCTTCTCACTCGAGTCCCTGATATCCACTCCCCATTTCTTCCCCTTCCCTCCCCTGCCTGCCCTCCCTCATGAACCATTGATAAGTTATAGATTATTATTTCATGTCTTCAACCACCATTGCCCCTCACCCATTTTTCTATTATTTGTCCCACTTAGAGGAGGCTATAGGTTGATCCTTGTGATCAATTCCTCCTCTCTCCCTGCCACCCTCTCCTAATCCTCCTGGTATCTCTACTATCATTGTTTGCCCGGTTGGGGTTTATCTATCCTGGATTTCCTGTGTTACGGACTCTTATCTGTAGCATGTTCTGGTCTGATCCAAGTTTTAGCTTAGAATTGAGGTCATGATAGTGGGGGAAAGGAAGCACCAAAGAACTAGAGGAAAGTTGTGTGTTTCATCTGTATTATACTGCACCCTGACTGGCTTGTCTCTTCCTTGTCACCCCTCTGTAGGGGGATGTTCAAAGCAGCAAGGGGAGCAGAGTGATGAAGCCCCCAGGGATGCCAAAAATGCTTTGGAGACAGAGTGCAGCACCCCATCAGACTCGACTGGAAAACACTCGTAAAGGCCAACAAACAGACCTTGAACTATTTATAGGCCTTTCCATTTTTGTCAGTGGTTTTTTTGTTGTTGTTTTTGTTATTATTTTGTTGGTCTTGACTTCCTTTGTTGTTTTATTTGGCTTTGCCAGTTTTTGCACTTATTAATGTATCTACATGTCTATCTAGATAAGATAGGCAGGATAAATAATTCGGAGAATCTTTGATCAAATTGTTGACCAATGGCAACCAGCCGCCATCTGTTTGTTCTGGTCTCATGGTAAAGGGCCAGGTGCCCAGGGAGGCATTTTCCAGTGAGCGAGGAAGTAACGCAGAGGTACAAGAGAGATGCCCATCACGCCAATGCCTGCTGCTGTCCCAAGAAACCATGACCCTAACATCCAGGCCAAAGAGCTAGATTACATGAGGTGTTGCTGTACAGAAGCTGTCCCAGTGCCTGCTTTTTAAAGTCTTTGTTGGGAGACAGGGCGACATTTGACAGGTGAAAAACTTAGAGACGGATTACAAGGACCAGTTGTGCCAGCCCTACTCTTCATCATGGTCTTGGTGCTAAAAGCTATAGATTGAGTGACAGACTTTAAAGACCAATCACTTACTCAGAGCAATTTTCAACAACCCAAAGGGCAACTCTATACAGGGACTTGTCCAGGTGGAATACACAGAAATCAAACCGACTCTGTCTGTGGGAGGAGAAATGGACCCCTAGGTGGTATGGTGGTTATGCCTTAGGCTGCCATCCGCAAGGACCACAGTTCAAAACCACCAGCTGCTCCTCAAGAGAAAGATGGGACTTTCTACTCTCTAAAAAAGGTACAGTCTTAGAAACTCACAGTGGCAGTTCTAGCCTGCCCGATGCAGGGTCACTATGAGTCAGTTCCGACTGGGTGGCAGTGGATTGGTTTAGTGTGAAGAGATTATGGAGGTGCTCCATACCAGCTCCTAAAACCAGGCCAGGAGCTGACTGTAACAGACCACCAATGGCTCACATGTAAGTTCTGGTTGATGCTCAAGAAAATTAAAACAAGTCCACACAAGCCAAAATATGACCTTGAGTTTATCACACCCAAATTTGGAGAACATCTCAAAATCAGCTTGGATGGATTAAGCACTAACAAAAGAAGACCTGATGAGTTGTGAAATGAAATCAAGAACTTCATCCATGAAGAAAGCAAAAGGTCATTAAAGAGCCAGGAAAGAAAGCAAAGATCAAAGAAACTCTGAAGTCTGTGCTTAGTCGCACAGCAGCTATGGCAAATGCAAGAAATGATGAAGTCAGAGAGTCAACAGAAACTTTCAACGGGTAGTTCAAGGAGACAACATAAAATATTATAATGAAATATTCAAAACCCTACAGTAATAAAAGGACATGCTTAGCACATCTGAAACCAAAGGAACTCAAGAAAAAATCAAAAAGGAAGAAAGAAAGAAAAAATTCAAACCTCGAGTTCTAAGATTTAAAGGTTCTACTGGAAAGATATGGAATGATGCAGGAAGCATCAGAATCAGAATAAGATGGCAAGAAACTAGTAAACTTTCAATCATTTGAAAAGGCAGCATGTGAGTAAGAACCAATGGCACTGAAGGAAGAAATCCAAGCTGCGCTGAAAACATTAGCCAAAAGCAAGGCTCCTCAGGCATTAAAGAACAAAACATCATATCATTGTGTACTCACCTCCCTGATAGGATCACTGAAGACAAATGGGTGCATAATCAAATGTGACAAAGAAAGTTGATGGTGCTGGCTATCAAAAGATATAGCGTTGGAGACATCCAGGAAGATGGCGACTGAGTAACACATACAAGAGGGAATCTGCAGAAATCAGGAGAGTCACTAAGAGGAAAATTCAACACTGCTGGATCGCAGGAGGAGCATCATAAAGATAAGTAGGCACAGATCCACAGGTTTTGAGGGGATGGGGGCTTTTGGCTTACCACAGTGGAGGCTGGCTAGGCTTGACCTTAGCCCCGCCACTGTCTCGGCCAAGGGCGGGACCATTTGAAGCCGGTGTGGGGGCTTAATCTCAACACAGCCACAGTTTGCCACTGCCTGGGGGCAGGGACTAAACCCTTGCAGCTCCACTGTCAGGGATCGGGGATCAGCTACATTGTTACTTTTGTTTTCCTCTCTTCTCTCTATGCCCCCACAGTCTCATCAGGCTTACTTTTTTTCTCCTCTTTGTCTCTTTCCAGTTCTCTCACACTCCACTGCCCACCTTCAGACCACTCCGCTTAGCTTAGGGCATTTACCCTGCCCCACACCCAGCTGGGTGAGCTCCACCCTGTGCACCTAGCCCAAGGTTGGGGAAAGCCCTGCCAACCTCCACCAGGGGATACCCAGCCCAAGTTCTTACCGGCGAATTCCTGCTTGTGTGACTTCCTGCTGGCGAGCTCCTATTTTTCCTCTCTTGTCCCTCGTGACTGCGGGAATTTCCTCCCACCTACCTTAGTGCCTCATAAAACCTAAGGCAGCTCGGCCAACACTCGTCAACATTCCAAGCTACTGCAGGATGCTCTACACAACCTCTGCAACACCAAACCAGGCAACCCATGCGCCTTTTGGAGCACTCCCCTGAAAGGGAGACCACAGGAGGATAAAGTGGTAGGTTAATTCCATACTGAAATTAGCTGTGGGAAGTTCAAAGAAGCGTTCCTACAAGTCTCCCAGAGAGAGCCAGTGCTCTTCCAGTCACTGGAAAATGGCACCTGGCTCCTCTAAAACAAGGCAACGCAAACAGCTATAGCTGCAACAACCTCAATGAAAAAACAGGAGAAACAAAAGGCAATGGCAGAAGATTTCCTGAACATAACGCCATACATAGAAGCATACTTTGAGCTGCAACAAAGAAATTTTCAGAATGCTGCTTGGAGTCATACAGGATATGAGGGAAACAATACAGAAAAAGGAAGAAATGATAGAGGAGATAAAGGTAATACACCAAAGGGAAATACAGGAGCTTAGGGAGGAGATAACAAAAACCAGTAGCAGAAACACAGACCTCAAGAATCAACTGGAGGAAGCAGAGAACCACATCAGTGACTTGAAGGACAGCCAAGCTGACTTTAACAAACGTGAACAAAAAGCTAATAAGATCATCAGAGAAGCTTAAGAAAACATAAGAGTTATGTCTGATGCAATGAAGAGGAACAACATTAGAATTATTGGCTTACCGGAGGAAGACACAACAAAGAAGTCATCTGCAAGAATAATGCGAAAATTCTTGGAGGAAAACATCCCCAGCTTAACGAGTGAAAACCAGGCAATCATTCAGGAGACTAAGAGCACCAGCTAGACTGAATCCCAAGAAGTCACTTAGGCACATAATAGTTAAACTATACAACTTTGAGAAAAAGGAGAAAATCATGAGAGCAGCTAGGGAAAAACAAGCAATCACATGTAAAGGTTCTCAAATAAGAATATGCTCAGACCTATCAGCAGAAAATATGAAGAAGAGTAGAGAGTGGAGTAACATATTCCAAAATTTGAAGGAAAACAACACAAACACAAGAATATTCTACCTAGCCAAATTATTGATTAAGATAGATGGAGAAGTAAGAGTCTTCCCAGACACGGAAAAACTCAAAGAATATGTTAGAAGAAACCCAGCTCTACAAAAGATCCTTGCTGACTCAGTATGGGCAGAAGAACAACTCACCAAGCATAAATAAGAGACCAACACATAGAACAACGTCACCCGGAGGCCAACAAGGAGAAAACAGACCCCAAGATAGCATTGGCTTAAAGATGGAAAGAAGTCAAGAATGATACGCACACACATGCACAATACACTAATAATAAAGGAAGGTAGGTAAACACCCAACACAAAAGGTTTAAAATGATATCACAGAGTCCACAGATTGAGATAATAGCCCTGAATATCAATGGCCTGAACTCAGGAATTAAAAGACTGAGGCTTGCAGATTGGATTAGAGAACACAGTCCATCAATCTGCTGCCTATAGGAGATTCAGTTCAAGGCTACAGACAAAAATGGGCTGAGAATCAAAGGCTGGAGAAAGGCATACCAAGCAAAAAGCAATTCAAAAGAGCAGGGGTTGCGATCCTAATCTCAGATAAAATTGACCTCGAAGTGCAAACCATAAAAAGAGATAAGGAGGGACACTATATAATGCTCAAGGGAATGGTAGACAAAGAACCACTAAGCACTGTAAACATATATTCCCCAAATGAGAAGTCCCCAGAGGGTGGAGGGAGGGTGGGTTGGAAAGGAGGAACTGATTACGAGGATCTGCATATACTTTTGTATTCTATTGGCCAATATTTTGTTAAGGATTTTTGCATCGATGTTCATTAGGGATATTGGTCTTTAGATCTCGATTCTTGTGGAATCTTTGCCCACAAGAGTTAAACTAGCTTGATAGAAAGAGTTCGAGAGTTTGTCATCTTTTTCTATGTTCTGGAAGAGTGTGTGTAGAACTGGGGTTAGTTCTTCCCTAAATGCTTGGTATAATTCTCCAGTGAAGCCATCTGGTCAAGGGACTTTTTTTGTTGATAATCCCTTGATAACCTTGCCTATTTCTTCTATTGTTATGGGCCTGTTGAGATTCTTGACATCCTTTGGGGACAGTCTAGGGAGGGATTGTTTTTCAAAGAATTTGTCCATGACTTCCAAGTTGTTGAATTCATTGGAGTACAATTCTTCCTAGTACTGGGTACTTATCCTTTTGATTTCATTAGGGTGTGTTGTAATGTCCCCTCTTCCATGCCTCATTCTTGTTATTAAGATTTGCTCCCTTCTTTCTTTGGGTAGGTTTGCCAGCAGTCTGCTGATTCTGTTTATCCTTTTAAAGAACCAACTTTTAGCCGCATTAATTTTTTCCATAGTTTTCTTATTTTCCCTCTCCTGAATCTAAGCCTTGATTATTATTATTTCTTTTCTTTTGCTATTAGTAGGATTGTCCTGCTGACTCTTCTCTAGTTGTTGCAAATTTTTTGCCAGCATATCAATCATCAGACTCTCTTCCTTTCTTAGGTGTGCCTGTATTGCTATGAAACTTTCTCTGATAATTGCCTTTGCTGTGTCCCATAAGTTTTGGTACATCCCATTCTCATCCTCATTTGTTTCTAGAAATGTCCTAATTTCTTCTCTGATCGGTGTCAGTACGTACTCCTTTTGCAATAGAGAGTTATTCATCCTCCAACTGTTTGCTCTTGTTTTCTTCATCTTCCATTTGTTCGTTTCCAACCTTATGGCACAGTGGTCAGAGAGAGAGGTCTGTATGATATCAATGTGCTTAAATTTATGTAGGTTTGCCTTATGATCCAGCATGTGGTTTAGCTTTGAATATGTGCCATGAGAACTTGAAAAGAATGTGAATTTTTTTGTATTTAGATGAAAAGCTCTGTAAATATCTATCAGGTAAAATTGTATAATTGTAGTGTTTAGATCTCTAACCTCCTTGTTGAGTTTCTTTCCCTGTGATCTATCTTTCTCAGAAAGTGGTGTATTGAAGTCACCCACTATAATTGTTGAGGCTGTGATTTCTTTTTTCATCTTTTGGAGTTTTTGATTGATATATTCAGCAGGACTCTCGTTGCTGGGGTCATCTGGATTTTCATTGACTATGCAATGACATTCAACTGTGTGGATCATAGACAGCCTTGAGACTAATGCGAATTCTAAAACATGTCATCATGTTCCTGCAGAAATTGTACATGGATCAAAAGGCAATTGCGTGATCAGAACAAGAGAATACTGCATGGTTTAGAATCAGGAAATGTGTGTGTGTTGGGGGTGGGTGTATCTTCTCAGCATACTTGCTCAGTCTGTATGCTGAGGAGACAATCAGAGAAGCTGCATTATATGAAGAAGGGTGGCACATCAAGATTGGAGAAAGGCTATTAACAGCCTGCGATATGCAGATGACACAATCTTGATGGCTGAAAGAGAGGTTGGACATGAAGCACTTGCTGATGGAGATCAAGGATCACAGCCTTCCATATGGATTACAGCTCAATGTAAAGAATATCCAAATCCTCACAACTGGAGCATAGGCAACAACTTGATCCATGAAGAAAAGATTGAAGTTGTCAAGGGCTTTGTCCTTCTTGGATCCACAATCAATTCTCATGGGGGCAGCAGTCAAGAGATCAGACGACACATTGCACTGGGTAAATCTGTTGCAGAAGATCTCTTTAGAGTGTTGAAAAGCAAGGATGTTACTTTAAGGACTAAGGTGCCCCTGACCCAAGCCATGGTATTTCCAGTTGCTTCATATGCATGTGCAAGTTTGACATCGAGTAAGAAAGCCCAAGGGGAAAATCAATGAATTTGAATTATGATAGTGGCCAAGGATATGGAAAATACCATGCACTTTAAAACTCCTCAGGAAAAAGACGATGCTTTCTACTCCTATAAAGAGTTACCGTATTGGAAACTACATGAGTTACAGATCTGGCTTGGAAGAAGTCCGACTAGAATGTTTCTTAAAAACAAGGATAGCCAAACTTTATCTCATGCACCTTAGACACGTTATGAGGAGAGATGAGTCCAGGCAGAGGACGCCCTGTTTTGTAAGCTGAAGGGGTGATGAGAAAGAGGAAGACCCCTGATGAGATAGATGGATTGACACAGTGGCTGCAACAATGGGCTCAACTATCAGAACAATTGTGAGGACGGCGCAGGACAGGGCAGTGTTTTGATCCATTGTCCATGACTATGGGTGAGACATGACTGGACAGCACCTGACAAGACCACCATCATTCATCAGTGTGATTTCGTCCATGACTATTAACCCCCTTTCCCTCTTACTCCAACCCTGGTAACAACTAGTGCACTTTGGTTCCTAACATTTGCCTTTTCTTAGCTTTTTATAGCAGTGATGTGATACAGTACTTGTCCCCCCTCTGATTGACTTAATCACTCAGCATAGAATGTCTTCAGGCTCCAAGACTTCCTTTCTCCCACAGGCTGTCATTTGCTACCTCTTGAAATTGTTGAATGTCGAGTTATAGTTTGGTACAGTGACTGTGCATTTGTTCCATCTTCTGATGCTTCCTGAATCAATATTTTGGCCAAAGGATCTTTCAAGACCACCACTCAAGGTTTGACATGTTTCTTCAGTTCTTTCAACTTGAGATGTGCTGACTGTGTTCTTCCTTGGTGGTTCTTTAAGTCTAGGTCTTTGTACACTTCATATAATATTTTACTTTGTCTTTTTTTTTTTTACTTTGTCTTCTTAAAAGATTTTTTGAAGACTTCTGTTTGGCTCTCTGACTTCATCGGTTCTTCCACTTGCCTTGGCTGCTGTACAATCAAGAGCAAGTTTCAGAGTCTCCTTCGACATCCACTTTGATCTTTTCTTTCTTTCCTTTTTCTTGAATGACCTTTGCTTTCTTCATGTGTGATGGTCTTGATGTCCTCCAACAGCCCATCAGGTCTCCTGTCAGTGTTTAATGCATCAAATCTGTTTTGAGATGTTCTCAAAATTCATGGGAATATACTCGAATTGATATTTTGGCTCTTGTGGCCCTTTTTTCCCCCGGCTACAACTGTCGACAGCATTGTACTTCAAGATAGATCTTGAAATGTCTGTTTTGACAATGAACACAATGCCATTCCTCTTGAATTTTTCATTCCTCGCATGGGAAACCATAGAACTGTCAGATTCAAAATGGCCAGTACCACTCTATTCAGCTCATGGATGCCTATCATGTCCATATTTACATGTTCATTTTTGATGACTTCCAATTTTCTAGATTCATACTTCAAACAGGTCAAGTTGTAACCACTAATAGATATTGACAGCTGTTTCTTCTGGTGTTGACTCGTGTGCCTCATCTAATGGTGATCCAGGGGCTCCATTCCATTCATATCATTATGGTTGATGCTACTCTGAGAGGGCAGTTTTTTCTCAGTCACAGTTTGAGCATCTTTTAACCCACGGGCTCCTCTTCTGGCACCATGTCTGATGTTGCTGTACTTCTAGTCATGAGGTTTTCAGTGTTTGACAGCGTTCCACTAGTATTCAAAATGTTTCAGTGGTTAGTTAATGCCTCTGAGATAGAATGCTGATTCCCTTTTCATGGTATGCTATTAGTTTGGAAGCCCGACTGAAACCTGTTCACTTGGGGTGATTCTGTTGGCATTTGAAACACCAGTGACATCGCTTCCAGCATCACAGCCACACACAAGACACCACAGTACGACACACTGACAGGCAAGTGGTGGTCTCTGCATGTATTTAGTCCTTCATATTAAATGAGTTGCAGGACCTGGACGCTTGGTTTCTGAGGCATTTCCTTGGACACATGGAGGTGACAGAAATGACTCTGACCCATGGCCAATTACTCCAACTGTCACCAGTAAGTCCCTGTGGATGCTTTCTCTGAGCACTCTGGAAACAAAGCCTGTTTTTCTTGTTTTCAAAGTCCTTTGCCTCTTATTTTTATCTCTCAGTTCACTGCCTGGAGTCTTGTAGTCTCAGCCCAACCCCAGTTCTTCCACATCTAAGGATGTCTGTGTTAGTCTGGGTAGAGTAGAGAAACAAATCCAGGGAGACTCATGTTTATAAGAGAGAACCTTGTGTACAAGAGTATTTGAATATTGAGAAAACATCCCAGGCCAGTCCAGATCAAGTCCATAAGGCCTATATTAGCCCATATGTCTGATACCAATCTATATATTCCTTTTCAGACTCACAAAACACACGAAATGATGCCAGATTCAGGAAGATCACAGTCAGTGGATAGAAGGTCTTGTGGATCCAGTTGAGGTGTAAGTATCTCAATGCTGGCGTGGGTCTCCATGTGTCTCTTCCAGCTCTCTGAGTGTCTCAACAGCAGGAAAGGGAAGGCAGAAGGACTGGGTCTGACTTCCAGTGAGCTATTTATCTCCATCGTGCCTCCAAATGAGGCCATCAAGCTGCAACCTGATTGACAGGCTAGACTCTACCCCTGCACTCAAGTTGACAGGAGATGATGTAGCTGACACAACGCCCATCACATTTTAGTTCAAATCTGGGCTGAATTGTCCTAAGACTCCAACTTCAGCACTCCTCTTCTGGTGTTGAATCTGCTCCAATTGGATCTTGCAGGAAGATGGCAACCACGGGCTTGAGTTGGACTAAGGGAAGGCGGTTGGATCAGGTCTTGGGGCCTGAACCAGAACAACCAAGGAAGCAAGCAGCGAGAAAGTTGTGAGTGGCCTCTCGTGGTGGTTAGGAAGTCTGAGGGATGATCCTCAAAGATGTGAGCTGTGCAGATTCTGAACTGGCATTCCACAGGGTACATTCACTGTTGTGGATTGAATTACATCTCCCTGAAATATGTGTGGGAAACGAAACACCTCTTGACATGGATGGATCTGGAAACCATTATGTGGTGTGAAGTTAGTCAATCACAAAGGACAGATATGGGGCGAGTCACTACTGTACGGATATGCACCCAGACAAAGGCCGGCTTCTGTTCAGGTCAGGCCAGGTAGTCTTTTATTGTGCGCCCCCCCCCCCCAAACAACAAGGCAGTGTGCCTGCCTAGCTCCCGTCTATCACCCTCTTGTTTGAACACCTTAAAAGCCACTTCAAGAAAGGTGGCCTCACCTCAGATGGGGTCAGTCTCCCATGTGGTGGGGAGAGGGAGAAGACTGATCAATTCCAGACACATAGCAGTGTTCTGCGATTATCCCAAATCAACAGACACTCCTACAAGAGTAATTAGTGAACCTTATTGGAAACTCAGATCAGGTGGGAGGGGGCAGGAGTGGGGGACATGTTTGTATCAGAGACGGTGATTACACGTCTGATGGGGAGTAAATTGGGTTGGACCACCCAGCAGTGAGGAAAATGTTTAGCAGCAATTATGTAGATCCTAGGGGAAAGTATGCCTGGTATATGTTCCTTGCTGGGCACTTCTGACCTAGATTCCGTCCAGTCCCTGAGGTCCCAAACAGCATGCTACACACAACAGGAACGTCAGGCTCTGTCCTTTTCGGGTGCACAGCACCCTTCAGAGACCACATCAGAAGGAGTGGAATCGGAAACCCCATGAAGCAAACTGGGCTTTACCTGAAACTCACTCGTAGCAGATCAAAGGAGCGGAAGCACTCCCTGAACTTAACACTGAGGCACCCTAGTAGAAGAAGCAGGCGATCACTGTGCTGCAGTTAGGGAGTGGTGGTCACTGGAGCTGGGCTGGGTTTGGATCTGTTGCTTTGAGCATGATCCACACATGGTGACCTGGCACCAACATGTATTTCCTGCTTCCACGTGCTCTGCTCTTTCGTGGTATGAGTTAGTCTACCGGCATGGTTCTGCCTCTGTCAGTGAGTGCTATTGGAAGTATCGCTACATCCCCATTCTTCGTGGTTCGTGGAACTGCTGTCCAGCCACTTGTGTTTTGAAGCTGCACGAGTTAGCAAGCCGTGTATTGACGTGCAAAGGGTAGCCTGCATATGTTTAAACTCCTTTTCTAAGCAGTGTCTTAGCTTCGGTACTGTCGACTGAAACATTGGCACTATCGGTAGTTCTCTCCTGCATGCCCACAGGGAGGATTCATCAGGATCTCTAGTAAAATTATATTTAGGTCTCTACACGGACCCAGGAACCGAAATCAATCCTAGATATATGTCTGAGTTTTGAGCTCCACTTGATAGTTGTCCTAATTTAAGAAAAATTATTTCTTGTGACATGATCATTGGTATTCACCCTTATGAGGAACTCACTGAAGATATGGGTGGTGTAGCAAACTATGGTGGAGACATTAGATGGCGTCTGGCTATTAGAAAAAAACAGCATCTGGGTCTTAAAGGCTTATCTCAAAACAAGCAGTCATTTAAGTGGGGTTGGGGGGGGGCTCCGCCAAGTTTACAGGGAAGGAGCACACCAGCGTGTGTGATCCAAAGATGCTAAGGAATAAAATCCACACCCAGAGGAGGGAATGGTATCAGAGTCTAAATTCTAAGCACTCAGTTTGCAGAACGTTACAGATGAGAGTAGAATCCCAGAATCTATCTGCAGGGCTCTACATGGACTGACTGTGAAGACCCTTACATCACACCAAGAGTATCATAAAGTGGGTGTTAGCAGCCATAGTTAAGTCATTAGAGGCCCCTTTTGGCCCATTTTTAATTTATTCCATTTTTAAAAGTATGTTCTGCCAATCTGTCAATTGAGGTTTTCCTCTGTTGTATTTGGTCACTGTGGCTGGATCCTTTTTTTGTCTTTTTTTTGGTATGTTTTCTCTGTGTAAGGAGTCAGGATTGGTGGATCTATGAGACAGGAACAGGAGTATTATTTACCTGGGGACACATAAGGGGAGGCAACAAGAAGGGAAACGTGTTCTGAGGCTGACTGTGATGATGAATGTATGAAGCTTCCTACAATGATGGGACTGTGTGACCCACTGATTATATCTCAATACAAACCATTGAGCAGTGTGTGGTCAGCCCTGCCCTCTCAGACTATGGCGATTGAGACCTCCTTTGGGGACAGATGGCCTTCTTTAGGCAAGGAGGCAGAGAAAGTGCTAAATCAGGTGTTTCTTGAACCAACCTCTTTCGAGACCCAAAAGCAGTTAAGCAAGTGGGCAGAGCAGAGATGGGGGAAGAGAAACTCAAAGACGCGCGGAAATCTCTAGGGAGCAGGAAGCAGATGTCAAAGCACAAAGACCTTCTCCTGGAGCACGGAGATCCAGCACACCTGCCCCTAGAGTCGGTGTGCGGGATTCAGACGTGCAGCCCCTTCAACCCCAGTGCCAAGCCTTCCTCTGGTGGTGTTTCTGGGAGAGCAGCACCCACTGGATCACAAGACAGAATTTGGCGGAAGGGCTCTTAGCAGACTCCCAAAGCATGAAAGCAGTTTTAGAAGTGGGTGATGGGGAGAGGGTGGAAGGGTGGAAGGGTGCCCGGTAACAGAATCCCAGATTGCCCTGAAGGGAGTGTGCATCAGAGGTCCTGCTAGTGAGGCCCAGGGCAAGTGAAGAGAGTGCTCCGGGCACGGAACCAGCCCCAGGGCAGCCCTAGAAGCGGGACTTTGAGGTGTTTCTGGGGAGGCTTGAGAAGAAGATGGCAAGCAGCAGAGTCAGCCCCGGAGGGAGCGCAACGCCAGCAACACGCGTCTGAAGGATGCGCAGGTGCTCTGTGGGAGGCAGCACTTGTACACGATGACTTGGATAGCTGATGGGATGTCTAAGCAAGATCTTTGAGGGATGGTGTGGTTTCTTCTGGACGCTTACAGTAAAACGTAAGTGGTACCCAAGCATTGGGGCCCCTTGAAGTACGGAACCTAGTTAATTAATCACTCCAGCCGGTCTGCGCCTCGGCTAATAAGCCCTCCAAGTGGAACAGAGAGCGAGCGAGGTCTGGTCCATCAGTAAGTGAGCCAAGGGGGCTTCCTACAGCAGCAACGCTGTGAGGTGGCCGCTCTGTTGGCTAGCCTCCTAACAAACCATCCTTTCTCTCTCTCCTGTGACTTTTTCTTTTCCCCATGGGGAGTTACAATACAGCCAGGCAGCAGGAAGTGCCATGCCCAGCGCAACATGAAACACCCAACAAGAAAGATTCCAGGGATAAGCGAGAAGGGGCTCATTTTAGGAAATTGGTCCTACTCCAGGAGAGGGATGGGTTTCAGAAAGAAAACTCTAGGTGCTTCGGGGCCAGCTTTGACCACAGGATCACTGGCTGATGGAGCAAGATGGCTGGAAAATGGGTCTGGTGACTTTAACCCAAGTCTGTGATGTGATTTGTCATGTACTCAGTCCTAGAAATGGGAGAGGACGCAACCTACGGAGAGGTTCCATGACTCTTGAGATGCCTTCCCTTCTTGAAGATCCGAGTCCTCTCGGCTCGCGTTCTGTGCAGCTTCGTGAGCTCGAGTTTCGAGGTGAGTCTAATTTTCCTGTTTCACTTCGCTCTCTGTCTATGCTGTTGGTTTTGTGTTGAGTCGCAGATGCATCTTACAGGGCAATTTAGAAATCATAGCTCTTTTTTCTCTTCCGTGAGAAACCACTTCTTGCTCCTGGTTTAGAGTCTAGACATTTAATGGTTACTCTAAGAAACTTTGATACACATTTGTCTCCGAAAAAGGTGAAGTGCTTCTTTTAATTGGCATAACCAAGTCTTTTTTTAAAAAAAGAAACTGACCCCGATTTGGTTGAAAGGCTAATGAGAATTTGTGAGTTAAATCGTCTTAATTTTGTGAAGACTTGATGGGATTACATTGTTTTTGCAGAGGGGTGTGGTGTGGGTGTTTCAGAGCAAAATATTTCCAAGCAACTTACATTTTCCAGCTAATGGAAAGGAGGGTTTTAAAAGTGAAATTGATGGTTGCTAATTAAGATTTTTGCAAAGTCAAAGAAAAAGCCTCAAGAGATGTTTTAAAAAGTGAAGGGACATTTTTTAAGCAGAAGTTTAAACTTGTGCCACCAAAAAATAAATAAATAAAACACAGAAGAATGCATAGGTTAAAGAGTAAATATTCATGGAAAAGAATTATGGTATGAGAAATATATAACAAGGGCAAGAAACACTGAAACCTTTGTTAAGAAATTTTGCTGAAGACGACTAAGGTTTTTGTTTATTTGCAACTAGAGGGTTAATGGGTTAGTTCATAAAAATCTTAAAACACTTGAATGCCTAATAGTCCATAAAACAAGCATCGGTCTTTTTCACGGCTACGATAACAAGATTCCCCTCAGTATCTGGGATAAAGAGGTTTATTCCTGTAAAATTTGTCTAAAAGACAGATCCTAGCAGAACAAATTCCTGAGCATGGTCGATTCTTTGTAGCTTCCTCTCCCTCACTGCCCCGGGCCCTCCCGACTCACAGTGACCCTGGGGGTCAGAGGGCATAGAACCGCCTGTGGGTTCCTGAGACTCTGTTTTTGTTGTTGTTGGTTCTACTTCCCTTACCTTTTATTATTTTTTAATCATTTTACGAGTGGCTCATACAACTCTTTTTACAATCGTAATACACCATCTGTGTCCAGCACATTCGAACATATGTTGCCATCATCATTCTCAAAACACCTGCTTTCTACTTGAGCCCTTGCTATCAGCTCCTCATTGTCCCCTCCTTCCCCGCTCCCCCCTCCCCCAAACCCTTGATAATTTATAAATAATTATTATTTTATCATATCTTACACCATCCGACTTCTTCCTCACCCAGTTCTCCGCTGTCCATCCTCCAGGGAGGAGGTTACATGTAGACCTTGTCATCTGTTCCCCCTTTCTCCCTCACCCTCCCTCCACCCTCCTGATATTGCCACTCACACCACTGATCCTAAGGGGCTCATTTGTCCTGGATTCCCTGTATTTCCAGTTCCTATCTGTGCCAGTGTACATCCTCCGGTCCAACTGGATATGTAAGGTAGAATTGGTATCATGATAGTGGGGGGAAGAAAGTACTTAAGAACTAGAGGAAAATTGTATGCTTCATCGTTGCTACACTACACTCTGACTGGTTCGTCACCTCCCCACAGCCCTTCTGCAAGGGGATGTCCAATTTCTGCCAGATGGGCCCTGGGTCCCACTCTGCACTCCCCCTCATTCACAATGCTATGACTTTTTTGTCTTTGATGCCTGATACCTGATCCCTTCGACACCTTGTCATCTCATGGGCTGGTGTGTATTTTCCATGTGGGCTTTGTTGTTTCTCAGTTAGATGGCCCCTTATTTATCTTCCAGCCTATGGGACCCCAGATGCTATATATTTTGACAGCTGGGCACCATGATCTTTCTTCACCACACTTGCCTATGCACCTGTTTTGTCTTCAGTGTTTGCATCGGGGTAGGCTGGTGTGTGCTTCTTCCTTGTGGGCTTTGTTGTTTCTTAGTAGATGGCCACCTGATTGTCTTCAAGCCTTTAAGACCCCTGATGCTATATCATTTGATAGCCAGGCACCATCAGCTTTGTTCGCAACTTTTGCTGATGTACCCACTTTGTCCTCAGTGATCGAGTCGGGATAGGCCGGTGTGCTTCTTCCATGTGGGTTTTGTTGTCTCTCAGCTAGATGGCTGCTTGTTTATCTTTGGGTTTTTAAGACTTCGGGTGCTATATCTTTTGGCAGCCGGGCACCATCAGCTTTCTTCACCACATTTGCCTGTGCACCCATTGTCATCAGCGATCATGCCAGGCAGGTGAGCATCTCAGACTGCTGAATTGTTAGAACAAAGTGTTCTTGTGTTGAGGAGCACACAGGAGCCAACGAGGGGGCATAGGGGGAAAAAAGAAAAGAGTGACACACATCCTGGCTCACCAAGCCCTGAAGACAATGTTTAAGCTCAGAAAAGCAATGCACAGAGATGACTACAGGGCCGGTGCCACCGTGGGACACAGTGTCCCTCATTGACCCATAGCACCACTGGGGACAACACTAGAGACACACAGCAGAAATTATGCCCACCATGAGCTCACCACGCCGAAGCCAGCCTCTGGGGGCGTGCAGCAGAGCAGTGGGGGAAGCAGAGCAATGAAGTCCCCAGGGATAGAGGAGGTGCCAGGGCATGGCACCCTATCAGACTTGACTGGAAAGCACCTGTGAAGGAAAACACACAGATCCTGAACTATTTAAGTGTGTATGTGTGTTTGTGTGTTGTTGTTGTTGTAACTATTGTTTTACTTTCTGTTGCTGCTTCATGGTACTCAATCTTGTGATAGTACATAGCATGTCTATCTGGAAGGGATAGGCGGAATAAACAATCCAGAAGAGAGAACAAAGGGATGACAATTCCGGGGGGACATGGGGGTAGGGGTTGCTGGGGAAAGGAAGAGGGTGTTAACAAGCCCAGGGACAAAGGAATAACAAGTGATCCAAAATCAGTGACAAGGAGGGTGTGGGAGGTCTGACAGAGCTGGATCAAGGGCAATGTAACCGAGAGGAATTTCTAAAACCCAAATGAAGGCAGAACATGATAGTGGGACAAGAGGAAAGTACAAAGAAACAGAGGAAAGAACTAGGAGGCAAAGGGTAGTCATAGAGATTTAAATACAGACATAAAAGGTGTAAATATATTTATATACTATGAGGGGGACTAGATGTATGTACATATATTTATAGGTTTAGTATTAAGGAAACAGATGGACAGTGGGCCCCTGCTCAAGAACTCCCTCAACAATGGACTCTGACTCTTCATGGGAGAAGAAAGCCTTGTCTTTCTCCCACGCTTGGGACTTCATAGAAAGCCACCAAAGCATTCTGGTTATGAGAAAGCATAAAAGGTCTGTAATGAATGGGGGGTGTGATTGGTTTTCTTTTAGGTTGAAAAGTTATGTTAGTGTTTCCCCTATCTTTCTTGATTTTCTCCCCGCCCCGCCCCCAATATTGAATGGTATGACGTCAGGAGAGAGCAGTCTCTGGAGAATGACACCATGCTTGGTAAAGCAGAGGGGCGGGGCAAACAAGAGGAAGGCCCCCGAGGAGATGGATGGGCACAGTGGTGGCCACAATGGGCTCGGGCACGGGAGCAATCAGGAAGATGGCGGTGCTACGGGCAGTGTTTCCTTCTGTTGCGCGTGGGGCTCTCTAAGTCGCAACTGACATGAGGGCGCGGCCAGCAGCAGCGGTCGGATGTGCAGACGCGGCAACAGAGGCGATCACTGCGGACGCGGCCAGTGGTCGGGGCTGCTGTTGTAACGGCATCCTGGTTACACACAGGCAAGCAGTCCTTCACCGGAACCCTGTTCCACGCTAACTTTTCCCAAAAGGGCCAGGAAAGGACCACTGAGCACTAGGTGCTAAGGTAAAGCAGGGGAGAAAGGAGAAGGCACCTAGCTATCCAGGGTATCGTGAGCAGGGTCTTACAGGTAGGTCCTCAAACAGCGCCCGCCTGGAGGAAACTGCACGCATCCAGGCAGAGGAAGCCCTTCACCTAGTGTGATCAAAGAGATGTCACACACAATTCATAAGAGGAGCCTCAGCACAGAGGCACTTGGGGTGAGCAGGCAAGCCTGGACGGGGGGCGGGGGGGTGTAGTTCTTAACGCCATCTCAAGTTCCTGGCATGACTCTGAAATCCATGGCAGGTGCTAAAAACTGCTTCTCCACGTTGAACCTACCATTGGCCCCACCCAAAGGGTGGTCAGACATGTTTGATTTTGAAAACTACAAATGAAGCAATTGATACCGTTCAGTTAATAATGTGGCTTCAAAGGGGAGGAGTATAGTGAAGTCTTGCCCGTGTTTGATTTGGCCGAGTCAGATGAGATTTTGGGCTTGCAGTTGATTTCAGACGTTGGTGGTGACATGATAAAGCGGGTGCTTTGCACATGATGAGGGCATGGAGTTGAGGTGATCAGAGGGCACGCTGTTATGAACGGAATTATTTCCACCCTACAGAAAATGGGATGCAAATGCTAACTGCGATGCTTAGGATTATGATCTCACTTGGGAGCGGACTGTCTTTATGATGTTGGCGAGACAGGACTCGTGGTGGGGGTGCACAGAGCCAATCTCTTCTGAAATATGAAAGATAGCAAACAGGTGAGCAGGGAAGAGAGGGGGCAAGAGAGATGCCAAGACTCCTGGAATTCTCCAAGGAACCAGGGAGCAGAGGACCAGGACCTTCCCGCAGTGTCCACACACAAAGAAGCATCCCCTGGGCCGGAGCTCTGAAACAGAATGTCCTGCCTGGTCAATGAGAGAAAACTCTGTGTCCAACCACGTGTCTCAGTTTCAGCAGCACTGGGTTTCTAGGACACTCATTGGCCCAGGGCATAGATGCTTTTCCTCCATAGGACCGGAGTTTGACTAGATGTGAGCAAAGGGAGCCTAAATTCTCCAGCTGGCTTCCCCCCTCCATGGACCAATGCCGACCCTCTGTCCTACTGGCTGGAATCAAGGCACTCCCTCTGTGACCATGAGATGAGGACCACCTGGAGTGGGGCGGCGAGAAGAAAGGGGTGGTTGCGTGTGGACTTGGGGAGCAGAGCTGTTCGTCCTGGGTGACATGTCCCCAGTCCTTTCTCTAAGAGTTGAAGATCTTTTCCAGATCTCAACCACTGTACGTGTTCTGTTGCCCGTAGGACAACTTGGTCTAACGAATGCAAGACTGTGTCCTCTGTGCCTTGGATGCGTTCTCTGGAGGGACCCAGGCCCAGGCACAGAGACCATTTACGGGAAAGCAGAGGGCAGCGAGGAAGAGGGAGGCCCTCGAGGAAGGTGGGCGGCCCAGGGGCTGCAACAATGGACTCTGAACCAAGCTCCTCCTGCTGTCCGTGGGGTTTCTAGGGTGAGAGTCGACTTGGGGACAGGCTCCTAACTACGACAACAGTGAAAACACAGGAGATGAAAGATAACCTGACCCAACCACAGGGGATTCACAAGGTGCTGTGATTGAGTGAGTAACTCGGCAGAGATAAGCAAGACATATGAGTAAGCAGCAGCACTGAGGACGGGCGTGACGATACCGGGCCTCACCCCAAGGGTCATCCAGATCCTGGAAGGTGGCGGGGGTGGGGTGGGGAGGACAGGGAGCACTAGAGAACAGAGGCGGGAACAGCCTGTGGGTCTTTGGGGTGCCGGGCTCCCTAGCAAAGTTGTCCAGCGAGGAGCCTGGTGACGAGACTGATAGGAAGATGATTTAACTTGACACTTGACATCAGGCATTTAGATTCTGGGGGGCAACTTTCACTGAGGTACAAAGAAACCCTCTTCAAGTTGTTAAAATGATAGACACGGATGTTCGCGTCCGATTACTGCTCAGTGACGCAGGAGCCCGTGCGTGGGCGGTGAAGAGGAAGGGAGTCTGCTGAGTACACCCCTGGGCCATTTGTCAAAGGTGAATCTCACTGGGTTTTATGACAGGTCAAAATATTCTCGAGTCACATTAGTCACATCCAAATAATTCCCCCCAGGATCTTGTCCAAACCCCACCCCAAAAACTACTACCACCACCACCACCACCCAATAGCACATCATAACAACTAAAATGGCACACACTGCATAAAAAAACCACCCCCCGCAACACGACCGAAAACAAGTTCTACCAAACAACACAACATAAAAACCACCACCCCGCAACACGACCGAAAACAAGTTCTACCAAACAACACAACATAAAAACCACCCCCCGCAACACGACCGAAAACAAGTTCTACCAAACAACACAACATAAAAACCACCGCCACGCAACACAACAAAAAATCAGCTACCAACACACACACACACACACACACAACACCTGCCACCCTCACACACCCCACATAAAGCAGCTGCCACCCTACAGGCGACAACACAGTGTGGGAATTGTGCCCAATCTGTTCCCACCACACAGAGGCAAAACACTAATGGCGTGCAACAGAACAGCAAGGGGAACAGAGCAATGAAGTCCCCAGGGAATACCAAAAATAGACTTCGGGGTCAGGGCTTAGCACCCCATCAGACTCTACCAGAAAACACTCCTAATAACCAACAAACTGTCCTTGAACTAACTACAGGTTTTTCTTTTTTGTTGTTTTGTTTTCTTTTGTTACTTTGTTTTTCTCTGTCTTGCTTTTGTGCATGTTATTATCTCCTCAAGTCTGTCTAAATAAGATAGGCTGGATGAACAATCTGGAGGAGAAAACAACAGGACCAACGGTTCCAGGCAGACATGGGAGAGGTAGAAGTGGGGGGAAAGGTAGTGGTGTTAACATACTCAGGGACAAGGGTACAACAAGGGATCCAAATCTGTGGTGAGGAGGGTGTAGGAGGTCTGGTAGGGTGTGATCAAGGGTAATGTAACCGAGAGGGATTACTGAAACACAAATGAAGACTGAGCATGATAGTGGGACAAGGGGAAAGTCAAAGGAAATAGAGGAAAGAGCTAGGAGGCAAAGGGAATTTATAGAGGTCTAAATAAAGGCATGTACATATGCAAATATATTTATATATGAGGATGGGGAAATAGATCTATGCGCATATATTTATAGGTTTAGTATTAAGGTAGCAGACGGATATTGGGCCTCCACTCAAGTACTCCCTCAATGCTAGAACACTTTGTTCTATTAAACTGACATTCCATGATGCTCACCTTCCCAACAGAAGACAAACGGGTGCATAAGCAAATGTGTTGAAGAAAGCTGATGGTGCCCGGCTATCAAAAGATATAGCATCTGGGGTCTTAAAGGCTTGAAGGTAAACAAGCGGTCATCGAGCTCAGAAGCAACAAAGCCCACATAGAAGAAGCACACCATCCTGTGTGAACACGAGGTGTCAAAGGGATCAGTTATCAGGCATCCGAGAACAAAACATACCATCGTGAATGAGGGGAAGTGAAGAATGGGGGCCCAAGACTCATCTGTAGGCAATTGGACATCCCCTTACAGAAGGGTCTCAGGGAGGAGACGACCCAGTCAGGGTGCAGTGTAGCAACGATGAAACATACAACTTTCCTCAAGTTCCTAAATGCTTCCTCCCCTCCCAGTACCATGATCCCAATTCTACCTTACAAATCTGGCTAGACCAGAGAATGTACACTGGTACAGGTAGGAACTGGAAACACAGGGAACCTAGGACAGATGATCCCTCCAGAACCAGTGCTGAGAGTGGCGATACCAGTAGAGTGGAGGGAGGGTGGGGTGGAAAGAGGGAACCAATTACAAGGATCTACATATAACCTCCTCCCTGGGAGATGGACAACAGAAAAGTGGGTGAAGGGAGACGTCGGACAGTGCAAGATATGACAAAATAATAATAATTTATAAATTATCAAGGGTTCATGAGGGAGGGGGAGTGGGAGGGAAGGGGGAAATGAGGAGCTGATGCCAAGGGCTTAAGTGGAGAGCACATGTTTTGAGAATGATGAGGGTAACAAATGTACAGATGTACTTGACACAATGGATGGATGGATGGATTGTGATAGAGTTGTATGAGCCCCCAATAGAATGATTTTTTAAATGGCCACCACCACACGAAATACCTCATATAAAAGCAACCTACAGTACCGTACAACACAACATCAAACCACGACTGCTCTCCCACATGACATATGGAGACAGTGGCCGCCACCACGCAACACAGCACCCATAAAAGCAAGCAGGGGCCACGCACCACACACAGCAGCCGCAGCTTCACACAACCCCGGGGTACAGGAGGGAAACCAGGGAGGCCACCTGGAGGAGGCGTCGAGTGTCAGCAGGAAAGGGAGCTGACCACCCCTCTGAGGCCTGCGGAGGCTGTGGCCGCCCCTGAGCTGGCGACAGAGGGGCGGGGAGCAGAGGTGGAAAGAAGAAGTGGGGGCTGACGAGGAACATTCTGAGGGACGGACAGATGGCCTGACTAACCCACAGGATGCAGACACTTGCCCCATGAGCGCCAGGTGAGAGGATCATGAGGGGCCAGGGAGCGGCTCATTCCGCCCTAGCGTGGGGTCGCTTTGGGTGGTTGATGACCCGAGGGTTTCCAACATCAAGAGTCAAGAGAGAGACAGAGGGCAGGGAGGTCATCTCAAGGTGCTGGCCCAGGAGATTGTGGAGCAAGTCCCAGGCCCTTCAGGCTGGACTCCTCGGCGAGGTCCAGGCGACATCTCATCGCGAGGCAGAATCGCTTCTCCTTCTCTGGAAGAGCTTGGCTCTGACTCCTGGCGCCTTCACTGGAGGGGACCAGAGCCACGCACAGAATCCAGGGCCACCTCCTTCACCTCATAGGGCCTGATCAAAGATGGGAGGCCCCTGGGAGTCATCTCACCGAGGGTCTACTGACCCACAGGATGCAGACACTTGCCCCATGAGCTCTGTGTTGGAGGACCCCGGCTAAGACAACTGCCAGCCTCACCCAGCTCGTCATCTTACTGGAAACAACAGCAAAGAGGCTGAAAGCTGTAACTACTTCTTAAAAGCAAAGCCCAGCTGGCTGCTGCCAGTCCGACGCTTGATGCCCACTAACCCTGCATGCCATCTAGGGGGGGCCTTCTTTCCACGAATATGGTCTCTCTTTCTCGGAGCCCTGGGTAGGTCTGGGTCACCACCCTTAGGGCAGTGGCCGGCCACCTTCTGCTCACCCCATGTGATTCTCACGACGTGTGGATGTGGAAAAAGGGCTTTCAAGGTACTCAAAAGTTCGTCCTGGGAAACACGTCCCTATAATGTGAACGCTTTGACTTGGAATGATCCTTCCAGGTTTCATAGCAACCCTACGGGATCTTAGGGTCCAGCGGCTCCTGTGTGTGTCCAAGACTGGCCTGTGGTTAGCAACCCAATTTGTAGGCCGGGCTCACTAGGGAGGGTCACCAGGAGTGTGGTTGGACTTCCAGGCTGATCCTTCTGGGGATTCGAGTGTAACAATGGCCAGGATAGGTCTATGCAGCCTTCATGAGAGGCCAATGTGCCTGGCAGCCAGTTGGAGCCTTTGGGAAGCCCTGGAGGGTGGAGAAGGGTTGGGGGCAGGGGCCACCTGGAGCTGCGAGGACACGTCTGTCCTGAGTTCCAAACAACTCGAGCAAGAAAACCCAGAAAACATAATCTATGCTGAGCAGCCAGCCCAACTCCACACGCGGAAGTAGGCCAGAGCCGGCGGTTGAGTTGGGTTTTCTTGTTTTTCTGTGGGTATGCAGATCATATGAGTGACTCATCAGAGGCCAACCCTACTTCCTCTCTAAAGAGCCCGGGGAGGTTCTGGACCTGGACCCTTCATCTGGCATGAAGGTTTGGGGATTTGAGACAGAATCCTGCCATTACTCCGGTGTCTCTAGAAAGATAAACAAAGAGCCGGGGGCTCCTGACACCACACCCCCAGGGGTTCACAAGCAGCCTGGGTTTAGTCAAGCATCCCATCCTGGCCCCTCTTCCATCCTGATGGTGAATGAAGGCCGTGTAGGGGCTGGACCACGTGCCTCTGGGATGGAGCAGAGCTGTCCCCAACAAATCACTGCCCTCAACCAGAACCAGGAGACACCCTTGTCAGGGCGGAAGGATTTGGTTCCCAACACGGCAGTGGCATCTGCTCCGGATTTGGAGCTGGTCCCACCTCAACTTGGCTTAGATGGAAATATGGGAGCTACGCCTGCTCATCAAAGGTGCTGAGCCCAGCTGTTGCCTTTGTAAGGACCCCGTGACTCTCCTGGGGCCGCCATTTTGGCATTGTGGTTAGGGGCGGGGAGGGGTTCCCACCCATAGTGACTCTGGGTGCTACAGACGCCACCATTGCGGTCCTGCACCAGACTTCCTTCGTGAATTGAAAAGCAGAGATGTCACTCTAGAGACAGGTGCGCCTCAGCCAGGCCAGGATATTTTCAGTCCAGTCGCCCCCTGTGCATGGGACGGTTGGACACTGGGGTAGGAGGCTGCAGAAGAACCGATGCATTTGAACCGTGGTGCTGGAGAAGAAGACTGAAAATACTGCGGGCGGCCAAACAGACCAGCAAAGGTGTCTTAGAACAGCCCAGGATGCTCCTTACAGGCAAGGCTGGCTAGGCCTCGTTAGACTTTGGACATACTTTAGCCATGTGGTCAGGAGAGAGCAGTCCCTGGAGGAGGGGAAGGACAGAGTGGGGATAACTGTGAGGCTGCCCTATTAGAGACCACAAAGTGGTGGGTGGCAAGGACAGAACTGCACTCTCTGGTGGCCAGAAGCCGGGGCTCCTGGTGTCTCTGGGGCCATGTCCTCTCTGAAAGCCATCTGGTGTCCCAGGTACTTCTTGGCTTGTGACAGAAAAGGCCCAATCTCAACCCCTGTCTTCACACGGCCATGCTCCCTGCAGGCCTATCTATGTCTCTTCTCTGAGAAGGACGCCAATCACCGGGACACAGCCACTGTCCTCCTGCAGGATGCTGTGTGAACGGCCTGTTTCCAAATGAGCCTGCGTCCGTGGAGCAGGTGAGGACTGCACTCCAGTCAGCCCCTCCTCGCGGCCACAGGCCCATGCCATTTCTCGTGTAGAATGAACAAGATCTAGTTGAGACCTCTACTACCGGCAGGGGAGAGAGCGGTGTTGTTTTTGTTTTCTGGGTAGCCACATGGAAGGGGCACTGGGAAAAATTAATCTCCAAAATAGTTTCATTTGGACTCCGCAGACCCATGGAGAACCGTGTCGTCACGCAAGGCCTGTACGCCACCATCAGTACATTTCACACTCTCTTCCGCCCTTGGGTGCTTGCTCACTTCTTCACACTTGCAAAGAACCTCAGTCAGACTAACCACACCTACCGCACTCAACAGCCACGTGTCACTACACACCAACACACCTCGCCCACAGCCCTGGAGTGGATTCTGGTTCCTCGTGAACCTGCTGGGGGGCAGAGAGCTGCTCCCCAGGCTTTCCAAGGCCGTAATCTGTACAGGTGAGGCACCTGGCTCTGTTAAGGTGAACCGAAAAACCAGCCAGCTCCCCGCCAGGAGCTGGGGCTGCTCCCTGGCTCAGCATCAACTCCAGGGAGTTCCGTCTTTGGTTGTTTGTTAACCCTTTCAGAAGCAGGCTGTCCCATCTCTCTCCTGTGGAGTGACCAGTGGCGAGGACAGGGGCCCCTGCTCACTGCACTGCCCCCCTCCGGTCGGTGACCAGGGCGGAGCTGGTGATGAGGTCAGCTGTCCACAGAACAGGCAGAAGGGGCCGGCCCACCCCCACGCCGAGACGCTCGAGGTGGGAAATCACTCCGCAAAGGGAGGGGACAGGAGCTGGAGACCAGCTTGCCGTGCAGAGCGGCCGACGCCAGCCCGGTGCCGGTCCAGTCCCAGCTGAGTCCTTCGCTGGGGTGGACAGCATCGTAGACTCTCTGGGGTTGAGCAAGGTCTCCCCCAGAGGGAGGTCCACCTGGGCCTCGGAAGTGGCATTCTTTGGAGGCAGGCTTTTTCAGAGATGGGGTCTTCCTGGGGCGGGGGTGGAGGGGGTTCTGCCCTCAGCAGGCCTGTGGCCTGGTAAGAAGAAAGAGCCGGCACTTGGGGAGAAGGTGACGTGACAATGGAAGCAGTGACCAGCCTGAGGCCACCACAGGCCAGGGAACCCATGGGGGGCCTGCACCCTGAATAGCAAGAGGCGAGGAAGGGCCCCTTGGGAGCTCCCCCTTTCGGGCTTTTTGACGGAGAGAGTGAACTTCTGACACTGCCCACCTTGGAACACTCTTGGGGCTGGGGCCATGGGGGCAGGGGTGAGGGAGGGAGAGGGCAGACAAGAAGGGCTGAACGTCCCCACCACCATGAGTGAGGGCAACGGGGTGCCCCAGGGATGGGCAGGAATGAAGCTTGGTCAGGTGGAAGACACACCAGCCTTGCTCTCCCTTCCCCTGGGGGGTCTCTAGAGCGATGCTCTCCAGAATTGTGCCCATGTAGACTCGTGTCGGAAGCCATACCCACTCCTCCACAAGCCTTTCTCATCCCAGCGGAAGCCAGGTGGGGTCACCCTTGAATGCTCTTCTTCCTCATCAAATCAGTCAACCAGTCCTGTCAGGGACCCCAGATCCATAGCCTGGGTTCTTGGTCCATCTTCCTAGTGGTTTCTGGGGGCCACAGCTATCCATTCTGCACTCGGTAGAAAAACCAGACCTAGGAAACTATTAAAGTTATTCCGAGTTCTGTTTGGAATTTGCCTGGGCCTCCCCAGCACGTGACAGTAAGCAGCTGCGTCCTCGAGAGGCCAGAGCTGAGTGGCAGCCCTCCCTGACCTTACCTCTGGCCTCCGTGGTTTACCAGACACCAGGTGAGATAGCTAAGGTTTGTTGTGCCAACCTGGCCAATAAACTCATGGGATTAATTGAAGGGTAGAGAGATAAATGGCTCAGTGAGCCTCGCCTTTCTTGTTCTCTGGTCTCTCATTCTCTGATAGTCAGACCAGGGTTCAGCTGCCTTAGCCAGTTCCCTGCTTCAGCTGGCAAGGCTCACTTCTGCGAGACATTCCTGAGGAGAAGCCACATGGCCCTACCCCGATGCAGCCCTGGGTGCTGGAGCAGCCGTGTGGAGACCCCTGCCAGTGCTCAGATGCTTACATGTTCACTGATTTGGCTTTCCTCCTGCGGTCGGCACCACTGCATGTGGTTTTGCGAAATGGAGGAGGACTTTGGAGATTAGTGTCGGATATATGAGCTAATGTCAGACTTATGGGCTTGGACTGGACTGGGGTGGGATGCTTTCTTAATGTACACTTTTCTCTTGTAGACATATGAGTTTCTGTGGATTTGTTTCTCTAGTCTACTCAGACTAGTGCACCGGGCCATTCCTTCTGTCCCTGCTCCAGGGCCTTTGTCCCTGTGAGTCGTTGGCCAGGAGTGTGGCAGTGGTCCTCCTCGGCCTATGCTAGCCTCCCTGCATGGGAGCAGGCCACCTCACCTGCCTCTGCCTCACACCTGCTGCCCTGGCCCACCTGGCGCTCGTCACCGTCGGCTTGCTGCCACGGCGGGAAAGGCCCAGTTGACAGGGAGCTCTGCCCGCTGGCTCCCCTGAGACCTCGGCGGCACAGATGGATGGTATCCTCACAGTGGTGTCCAGCACAGGGGCATGGTGATGATGGCATGGGTGGGGAAGCATCTAGTCAAGGGCCAGCAACAAGCAGCTCACCCCAGAGCAAGAGCTGGCAGATGGCAGCCATTGTCCTTTGAGCGAATGAATAAATGAGCTAGTGATCGATATGCAAAGTTAGAGCGTGGGTTATGGGGGGGAGGAGAGGAGTTGTGTGTGTGCGTGTGTGCTGTTTTTTCATTTGACAGCCCACCTCATTTTTGCATTTATCTTTAGACCCGATCTTGCCCAGCTTCCCTCAGTGCAGAGATAGGGTAAGGCAGCGCAATCTGGGGCAAACATTCTATGACTTCTCATCTCAAAAGGGGAAGAGGTTTTAACTTGAAAGCGGAGAAAGAGTCCCTGGCCTGGGGGTGGGGGGACACTCACACAAATCTTCTTTCGTGGCCCGCAGCTTCCCTTCCAACTTCTCCTTCCTCTGTCCAGGCCGTCCGCCCAGGCCCCACTCCGCTGGGGACCACACAGGAGTGGAGTCTTGGACTGCTGGGTGCCTGGGGCTGTCTCAGGAGGCCCGCACAGTCGGTACACAGACACGCGGTGGCCACCAGGCAAGCCCGCTCCGAATGGCACTCCTGGCCCATTGCTCTGCCCCTGGGTGCGGGTCTGGGGATGCCAGCACAGGAAGGGGACCAGGAGGTGGGTGAGAACTGGGGGTGGGAGCGATTTACATAGAGCCCCACTGGAGGCAGGCTCGCGGTTCACTGAACAGACTTTGAATCTGGGCATCACCTGCATCCTGCCGTGGCGGCTCCTCTCTGAAATCTGTAAGCCACACTCTTCTTCCTGTGAAACAGGGCGACAGCCAGCTCAGAGGCGTGCATTCCACCCACACTGAAAAATCCCACTGCCACTGAGCCAGCCCTGACTCACAGAGCCCTGTGGAACCCAGTGGAATCACTCAAAGAGCCCTGGGTAACGCCTCATGGAGGATGGTTGTAGGTGGGGTGTGGGTGTTGGTGTGGGGTGTGTGTGTGTGTGTGTGTGTCACTGTGGCAGGGTGGGTGTCACTGTGTGGTGGGTTGTGTGTTGCTGTGGTGGGTGTCACTCTGGGGGCTGGCAAGGCATATTGAACGTTCTGCGGGGTGGCAGGTAAAGTAAATTTGCACTGGGAGAGGTAAATCAGGGTGTTCCTTAGAAGGGAGAATTGTTCAACTTTGTCTCACATAATTTGTAGGTGTTTTCAGAAGGGACCATTCCCTGGAGAGTCTGTGAATTAGAGGCGGTCCCTCAATGCGATGGACTCACACCGTGGCTGCAACAAGGGTCCCCATGGCCATGACTGGGAGGATGAGACAGGAGGGCGCAGTGCTCCTTCCGATGCCCGCCGGGGCTGTGAGTCCGAGCCCACCGGACAGCAGCTGAGAGCACCAACACCGTCCGCGCTTGACAGAGAGGAGCCTGACTGGAGGAAGTGGGCTGACAAGAAGGGAACAAACAAGGCCACCGAGGTGCTGTGGCAGCTTGTTCTCCGGCCGCCTGGAGGAAATAGGAGTTCACCGGAGGATGCGCTGAGGTTTCTAGGGCTGGGGTCACCTGGCAGAGTCTAAAAGCCCTCCTTCCTCTGCTGTTGCACGTCCCGAGGGAGACAAACATGGTTCCTTCACTCACTGACCCCCCCCCCCCCAAAGGAACAAAATGCCTGCCTGGCTCCTGACGCCGCTGTCCTGTCCAGCCACAGTGTCCCAAGCTGGCAGTGGCGGCGGCGGCAGCTGTCTCAAGTCGGAGTGCAGTGGCCTTGACGCCTGGCCGTGACACTGCCACGCTCAGCAGAAGGGATCCCTGCCTGCTCCTTCACCAGCTCTGGTCCTCGGGAGCGGCCACCGGTGTGTCTGTGTCCACTGCTGTGTCCGGTGCCCATGGCACAGGGTTTCTCCCCCCCCCCATCCCAATGACCCTCCTCTCCTCGCCAGGACCTCCTTTCCCAGGGACTTCCTGAGGGCCCTCCAAAGTCCTCGAGCTGACAGGCCACTCCATTTGCTCCTAAGGGGCATTCTGTCTGCACTTCTTCTGAGACTGGGACCTTCCCACATTTGACAGTCCTTGGCGCACACTCAGTTTACCCTGACAATCATTTTTTATTAAAAGATCATTTTATTGAGGGCTCTTACAACTCTTAAAACAATCCATACATCAATTGTATCCAGCAGATTTGAACATATGTTACCATAATTTTTCTCTAGACAATTACTTTCTTCTTTTTAAATCATTTTATTCAGGGCTCATACAACTCTTATCATAATCCATACATACATCAATTGTATAAAGCACATCTGTACATTCATTACCCTCATCATTCTCAAAACATTTGCTCTCCACCTAAGCCCCTGGCATCAGGTACTCATTTTCCCCTCCCTCCCTGCTCCCCCTCCATCATGAACCCTTGATAATTTATAAATTAGTATTTTGTTATATCTTGCACTGTCCGACGTCTCCCTTCACCCACTTTTCTGTTGTCCATCCCCCAGGGAGGAGGTTACATGTAGATCCTTATAATCAGTTCCCCTTTTCTAACCCACCCTCCCAATATCGCCACTCGCACCATTGGTCCTAAAGGGATCCTCTTCCCTGGATTCCCTGTGTTTCCAATTCCTATCTGTACCAGTGTACATCCTCTAGTCTAGCCAGATTTGTAAGGTAGAATTGGGATCATGATAGGGAGGGGAGAGGGGGAAGAAGCATTTAGGAACTAGAGGAAAGGTGTATGTTTCATCATTGGTACATCGCACCCTGATGTCCAGTGGCCTACAGATGGGCTTTGGGTCTCCACCCCGCACTCCACCCCCTCATTCCCAATGATATGATTTTTTGTTCTGATGATGCCTGATACCTGATCCCTTCGACACCTTGTGATCGCATAGGTTGGTGTGCTTCTTCCATGTGAGCTTTGTTGCTTCTGAGCTAGATGGCCACTTGTTTACCTACAAGCCTTTAAGATCTCAGATGCTCTGTCTTTTGATAGCCAGGCACCATCAGCTTTCTTCACCACATTTGCTTATGTACCCATTGTCTTCAGCGATCATATCAGGTAGATGAGCACACAATGATATGATTTTTTTGTTCTGATGATGTCTGAAAAGTGATCCCTTCGACACCTCATGATCACATAGGCTGGAGTGTTCTTCCATGTGGGCTTTGTTGCTTCTGAGCTAGATGGCCGCTTGGTTACTTTCAGACTTTAAGACCCCAGATGCTATATATTTTGATAGCCGAGCACCATCAGCTTTCTTCACCACATTTGCTCAGGAACCTGTTTGTCGTCAGTGATCGTGTCGGGAAGGTAAGCATCATGGAATGCCAGTTTAATAGAACAAAGTATTCTTGCATTGAAGGAGTACTTGAGTGGAGGCCCAATGTCCATCTGCTACCTTAATACTAAGCCTATAAGTATATGCGCATAGATCTATTTCCCCATCCTCATATATAAATATATTTACATATGTACATGCCTTTATTTAGACCTCCATAAATTTCCTTTGCCTCCTAGCTCTTTCCTCTATTTCCTTTGACTTTCCTCTTGTCCCATGCTCAGCCTTCATTTGGGTTTCAGTAATTCCTCTTGGTTACATTACTCTTAGTCATGCCCTACCAGGCCTCCCACACCCACCACACCACTAATTTGGATCCCTTGTTGTTCCCTTGTCCCTGGGTATGTTAACACCACTACCTTCCCCCCCCCCCCACCTCACCCTCTCCCATGTCCCCCTGAAACTGTTGGTCCCGTTGTTTTTTCCTCCAGATTGTTCATCCAATCTATTTTATTTAGACAGACCTGCGGAGATACTAACATGCACAAAAAGAAGACAAAGCAAAATAAAAGAAAACAACAAGCCAATGACCAAAAATCCCAAAACAAAACACAACAAGAAAAAAGAACTTGTAGTTAGTTCAGGGACTGTTCCTTGGCCTTTAGGAGTGTTTTCCAGTCGAGCCAGTTGGGGGTCCAAGCCCTGACCGCAGAGTTTATTTTCAGTATTCCCTGGGGACTTGGTTGCTCTGTTCCCCTTGCTGTTTTGTTCCATGCACTTAGTGTTTTGCATCAGTGTGGTGGGATCAGATCGTGCGGAATTCCCACACTGTGTCTCCAGTGTTTTCCCCTGTAGGGCTATGGGTCAGTGAGGGATGCCCTGTCTCATAGTGGGGCCGGCCATGTGTTCTTCTCTGTGGATTGTCTGCTCTGAGCGGGAATGTCGTCCTGAAGGCTTGGTGGGCCAGGATGTGCTCCACTCTCTCCTCCTCCCCCTTCATCTGCTCCCATGTGTCTGATTAGACATGTTCCTCTCCCAGAGCTGCAAATTCAGTTCTGTCCTCTGAAATAAATTCTTCTGCGGGGAGCGATTGGGGCTAGCCCCTCAGACCTCTCCACTCATTCCCTACTGCATGCCAGCATGTTGCATTCACATCTTGGAGCACTAGGTTGAAGTCTGGTCCCTCTTTCCCTGTGGAGATATAAACAATACCCTGCCATTGGGTGGGTTAGTGCCCTGTGCCCCCACTACCCATTTCTTTTTTTTTTCCTTTCCCCACCACCTTTTAATTGACTACCATAAGTATCCCTGTATTTGGTCTGGCCCCTGCCATACTTCCTGGTCCTCACCCCAGGAATGTTTGTATACAGTAGCTTTGTCCCTGTGCCCCTTTTGCATCCTTTTTTTTTTTAAAGCTTACCTCAGCAGACTCATGTTATACTTGTCCTTTTGTGCTTGGCTTTTTTCGCTTAGCATGATTTCCTCCAGTTCTTCCCATGCAGCAATGTGCTTCATACGTTCATCACTGCTTTTTAGTGATGCATCGTACTCCATTGTATGCATGTACCACAGCTTTTTAATCCACTCATCTGTTGATGGAAATTTGGGTTGTTCCAACTCCTTGTTTCTCAGTGAACATTGGAGCACAGATGTCTGGCCATGGTTTGTTTCTTGCCTCTTCTGAGTATATGCCCAGTAGGGGGATTGCTGGGTCATATGGTAACTCTATTTCCATCTGTTTCAGATATCGCCAGATCGATTTCCATAGTGGTTGTACATACTTACAGGCCCACCAGCAGTGGATGAGAGTTCCTATCTCCCACAGCCCCTCCAACACTTGTTGCTTTCTGATTTTTTGAATTGGGCTATCTTTGAGGGTGTTAGGTGGTACCTCATTGTTATTTTAATTTGCATTTCTCTTATGACTAAAGATCAGGAACATTCTCTCATGTTTGTTGGCCATTCAGATTTCTGCCCCTGTGAAACTTCTGTTCAAGTCCTTTGCCCACCTCCTCAGTGGGCAATTATTTTTTTTCCCTGGAAGCTAGCAGAGTATTGTAGATTTTAGTAATAAGGCCTTTGTCTGATTTGTCATTACTAAAGATGTTTTCCTAGTCTGTGGACTCTCCTATTACTCTCTTGGTGAATTCTTTCGATGTACACAGGTGTTTTATCTTCAGCATATCCTATTAGTCAATGTGTGCCTCCTCTGTGTTTGTGTCCTTCCCTATTTCTGATAGCCTGTGTATTCCCTGTGCCAAAGTTCTCAAGTTGGTCCCAATTCCCTCTTTGATGGCCCTAATAGTTTGGGGGTTAACTTCAAGGTCTGTGGTCCACCTTGATTTTATTCTTGTGCATTGAATGAGATAAGGGTCTTGCTTCATTCTTCTGCAGTAAAATAACCATCTTTTTCCCAGCACCACTTGTTAAAGAGGGCGTCTGCTTCCTATTGGATATTTTTTGGGCCCTTATCAAAGATCTGTGGTCTGTATGCTGATGATTTTATTTCTGGGTTTTGAGTTCTTTTCCATTGGTTTGAGTATCTGTCATTGTACCAATACCATGCGGTTTTGACAACTGTGGCTGTATAGTATGTGCTAAAGGCAGGTAAAGCAAGCCCTCTCACTGCGTCCTTCTTGAGGAGTTCTCTGCTCATTCTGGGCTTCTTCCCTCTCCTTATGAGGTTGGTAATCAGTTTTTCCATTTCTTTGAAGAAAGATGAGGGTAACTTTGGATTGGATTAAATTTATATAGTGCCTTAGGCAGAAATGATATCTTTACTATATTGAGTCTTCCAATCCATGAGCATGAGATATCCTTCCATTTGTTGAGGTCACTCTTGGTGTCTTGAAATAGTGTTCTGTAGTTTTCCCCATATCGATTTTTTGTTCTTTTAGTCAGGTATATCCCTAGATATTTCAATTTGTGTTTGGCTATTGTGAAGGGTACCATCTTTTTGATCTCCTCTTCTGTGGTCTTATCTGATGTGTATAACAGTCCAATGGACTTCTCTTGTTGATCTTGTATCCTGCCACTCTGCCAAACTCCTCTATTGCTTCCAGCACTCCCCTTGTGGAGCTTTTGGGATTTTCCATATATAAAACAATATCATCTGCAAATAACGAGAGTTTCACCTCTTCCTTTCCCAGATTAATACCTTTGATGTCTTTTCTTTGACTGTGCTGTTAGCTAAAACCTCCAGCACAATATTAAATAAGAGTGTGGGTAAGGGGCATCCTTGTCTGGTCCCCTCTTTCAGTGGGATTTTTAGATTTTTATCCATTGACTACCACGTTGGCTGATGGTTTTTCATATATAGCTTGTATTATCTTGAGGAATTTTTCATCCATTCCTGTCTTCGCAAGTGTCTTAAACAGGAATTTGTGTTGGATGTTGTCGAATGTTTTTTCTGCATCTATCGATATTATCATGTGGTTCTTATACTTTTTCATATCAATGTGATGAATGATACTAATGGTCTTTCGTATGCTGAACCATCCCTGCATCCCTGGGATGAATCCCACTTGGTCATGGTGAATTATTTGTTTTATATACGTTTGTATTCTGTTGGCCAATATTTTGTTAAGGATTTTTGCATCGATGTTCATTAGGGATATTGGTATGTGATTCTCAGTTCTTGCGGGATCCTTGCCAGGTTTGAGTATCAGAGTCATACTAGCTTCATGGAAGGAGTTTGAGAATTTGTCATCTTTTTCTATGTTCTGGAAGAGTTTGTGTAGGTTTGGTGTTAGTTCTTCCCTGAATACTTGGTAGAATTCTCCAGTGAAGCCATCTGGTCCCAGGGATTTTTTTTGTTGGTAATCCCTTGATAACCGTGTCTATTTCTTCTATTGCTATGGGTCTGTTAGGATTCTTGACATCCTTTGGGGACAGTCTAGGGAGGGATTGTTTTTCCAAGAATTTGTCCATGTCTTCCAAGTTGTTGAATTCATTGGAGTACAGCTTTTAGTAGTACTGGGTAATTATCCTTTTGATTTCATTAGGGTCTGTTGTAATGTCCCCTTTTTCATACATCATTCTTGCTATTGAGATTTGTGTTCTCCTTTCTTTGGGTAGGTTTGCCAGCGGTCTGTCAATTCTGTTTATCCTTTCAAAGAACCAACTTTTAGCAGAATTAATTTTTTCCATAGTTTTCTTATTTGCCCTCTCCTGAATCTCAACCTCATTATTTATTATATCTTTTTTTGCTATTAGTAGGATTGTCCTGCTGACTCTGCTCTAGTTGTTGTAAATTTTGTGCCAGCATATCGATCACGAGTCTCTCTTTCTTTCTCAGGTGTGCATGTATTGCTATGAAACTTCCTATGAGAACTGCCTTTGCTGTGTCCCATAAGTTTTGGTTTGTCATGTTTTCATTATCGTCGGTTTTAGAAATTGCCTAATTTTTTCTGATTTGTACCAGTCGTATTCCTCCAATTGTTTGCTCTTGTCTTTTTCATCTTCCTTTGGTTCATTTCCAGCCTTATGGCACAGTGGTCAGAGAGAGAGGTCTGTATGATATCAATGTGCTTAAATTTATGTAAATTCACCTTATGTCCCCAGCATGTGATCTATCTTTGAATATGTGCCATGCGGACTTGAAAAGAATGTGATTTTTTGTGGAGAGAATGTGGAGTAGAAAGGGGGAACTGATTACAAGAATGTATGTATAGCCTCCTCCCTGGGGGATGGACAGCAGAGAAGTAGGTAGGGGGGGGACGTCTGAGTGTAACATAAGACAAAATAATAATTTATGAATGATGAAGGGTTCATGAGGTAGGGGGAGTGGGAAGGGAGGGGGTAATGAGCAGCAGATATTAAGGGCTCAAGGAGAAGGCAAATGTTTTTAAAATGATGCGGGCAACAAATGTGCATATGTTCTTGACACAATGGATGGATGTATGGATTGTGATAAGAATTGTACGAGCCCTCAATAAAATGATTTTTAAAAAGAATGTGAAATGTTTTGTATTTGGATGAAAAGCTCTGTAAATATCTCTATCAGGTCAAATTGTCCAATTGTAGTGTTTAGATCTCTAGCCTCCTTTTTGAGTTTCATTCCCTGTGATCTATATTTCTCAAAGAGCTGTGTATTGAAGTCACCCACTATAATTGTTTAGGCTGTGGTTTCTTTTTTCATCTTTTGGAGTATTTGGTTGAGGTATTCAGCCGGTCTCTTATTCGGGAATATATGTTTACAGTGCTTAGTGGTGCTTTGTCTGCCATTCCCTTGAGCATTATATAGTGTCCCGCCTTATCCCTTTTTATGGTTTGCACTTTGAGGTCAATTTTATCTGAGATTAGGATTGCAACCCTGCTATGCTAAATTGCTGTTTGCTTGGTATGCCTTTCTCCGGCCTTGGATTCTCAGCCTATTATTGTCTGTAGCATTGAGATGTCTCCTGTGGGCAGCAGATCAGTGGATTGTGTTTTCTAAGACAGTCTGCTAGCCTCAGTCTTTTAATACCTGAGTTCAGTCCATTGATATTCAGGGCTATTATATCCATCTGCGGACTCTGTGATGTTATCTTATACCTTTTGTGTTGAGTGTTTCCTACCTTCTTTCTTATTAGTGTGCTGTGCATGTGTATGTGTGTATCATTCTTGGCTTCTTCCTATCCTTAAGCCAATGCTATCGGTGGTCTGTTTTCTCTTTGTTGGCCTCTGGGTGATGTTGTTCTATGTGGTGGTCTCTTATTTATGCTTGGTGAGTTGTTCTTCTGCCCATACTGTGTCTGCAAGGATCTTTTGTAGGGATGCGTTTCTTCTAACATATTGAGTTTTTCCTTGTCTGGGAAGACTCTTACTTCTCCATCTATCTTGATCAATAATTTGTCTGGGTAGAGTATTCTTGTGTTTGCGTTGTTTTCCTTAAAATTTGGAATATGTTACTCCACTCTCTCCTCTTCTTCATATTTTCTGCTGATAGATCTGAGCATATTCTTATTTGGGAACCTTTACATGTGATTGCTTGTTTTTCCCTAGCTGTTCTCATGATTTTTTCCTTTTTCACAAAGTTGTATAGTTTAGCTATTACGTGCCTTGGTGACTTCTTATTGGGATTCAGCCTAGCTGGTGTTCTTTCAGCCTCCTGAATGGTTTTCTGGTTTTCATTCATTCAGCTGGGGGTGTTTTCCTCCAAGAAGTCTCTCACTATTGCTGTAGATGACTTCTTTGTTGTGTTTTCTTCCAGTAAGCCAATAATTCTAATGTTGTTCCTCTTCATAACATCATACATGCATAGCTCTTGGGTTTTCTTCAGCTTCTCTGATGATCTTATTAGATTTTTGTTCATGTTTGTTAAAGTCTGCTTGGCTGACCTCCAAGCCACTGGTGCGATTCTCTGCTTCCTCCAGTCGATTCTTAAGGTCCATGTGTCTGCTACAGGTTTTTGTTATTTCCTCCCTGAGCTCTTGTATTTCCCTTTGGTGTATTGCCTTTATCTCCTCTATCATTTCCTCCTTTTTCTGTATTGTTTCCCTCATATCCTGTATGACTTCAAGCAACATTCTGAAAATTTCTTTCTGTTGCAGTTCAAAGTCTGCTTCTATGCACATCTTTATGGTCAAGACATCTTCTGCCATTGCCTTTTGTTTCTCTTGGTTTTTTGTTGGGGTAGTTGGGGCTAATAGCTGTTTGTGTTGTATTAGAGAAGCCAGATGCTATTTTCCAGGGAGTCGAAGAGCACTGCCTCTCTCTGGGAGACTTGTGGGAATGCTTCTTCAAACTACCTATAGCTAATTTCACTATGGAATTAGCCTACCACTTTATCTCCTGTGGCTTCCCTCTCAGGGGAGTTCCCCAGAAGGCTGGTGGGTTGCCTGCTTTGTGTACAACACCATGAATGGTGGGCCGAATTGCCCTGGCCAAGTAGGTCATTGTGGATATTGGGCAGAGGTTGCTGCAGCAGCTTGGAATGTTGGTGAGTGTTAACTGAACTGGCTTAGGCCCTGTGAGACACTAAGGTAGGCGAGAGGGAGTTCCCTCTGTCACCTGGGACAACAGAGGAAAGCTAGGAACTCCCCTGTAAGAAGTTGGGCAGAGTATCTCCTGGTGGAGGTCAGCTGGGATTTCCCCAGCCTCAGGCTGCACAGGTGGAGCTCACCTAGCTGGGTATGGGGCAGGTGTAAATGCCCTAGGCTAAGGGGAGTGGTCTGGCGGTCAGCAGTGGAGTGTGAGAGAACAGGAAAGAGACAAAGAGGAGAAAAAAATGAAAAAGTAAGCCCACTGAGACTGTGGGGGGATAGAGAGAAGAGAGGGAAACAAAAGTAACAATGTAACTGAGCCCGTGGAGCTGCAAGGGTTTAGTCCCTGCCCCAAGGTGGTGGCAAGCTGTGGCTGTGTTGAGATAAAGCCCCTGCGCTGGCTCCAAATGGTTCTGGCCCCAGCTGAGACAGTGGCAGGGCTAGGGTCAAACCCTAGCAAGTCTCCACTGTGGTAAGCCAAAAGCCCAACCTCCTCAAAACCTTGCAGCTCTGTGCCAACTTATCTACAGGATGCTCCTCCTGCGATCCACCAGTGTTGACGTTCCCTCTCAGTAACTCTCCTGGGCTGGTTTCTGCAGAATCCCTCTGGTATGTGTTACTCAGTCGCCATCTTCCTGGAAGTCCTCCAGGACTTATCATGATCTTATCATGATCGAAAGAGTCTCCCAAGGAGCCTGCCCAGCCCCCATCCATAGCCTCTTGCCTCAGTGCCACCCCCACTTTCCTGTCCTTCCTGCCGGGAAATTTCTGTCTCTGGGGCTTTGGCTCTACACCAGTGACACTGTCTCCCCTCAGCCTCACCCCCAGACAGAGCCCAGGTTGACATGGAGGCCCCTGGAAGCTGTGGACCAAGGTGGTGTGTCAGGAACCCACAGCCCTTTGTGGCTTCTGCCTGGAAGAGAGAGGCCATGTGACCTCAACCTGGACCTGGGGGCCTTCTGTCCTCACCCACACAGAGAGCCTGGGGTGGTCTGCCATCTTTGACCATAGTATTTACAATCCTGAGTTCCTGAGGTTCACTGGTTTATCAGGGATGCCTGTTTGTCCCACCGATTCCACTTCATCCTTGCCGATCACGCCAATCAAGCAACTCCTTGTTAAAGGAATGGGCTTCTCTTGCAGTCACTCGCCAGCTAAAAAATCAACTACTCTGCTCAGTGCTGGCCTGTGTGGACCCCACATGGCAATTCAGCATTGAAACTGACAGCTCCCACACCAGAGGGAAGCCCACTTTCATGAGGGTCAGTCTGAAAAATCACAAAAGCCCTTATTATACAAAAACATCATAATGTGAAGTGATTGTTTTTCAACATATCATCCAACTAGGTCTATATGCTGCTGAAGAGGGTGTTTCCCTCTCTGACACCAACCGAGAGGGACCCCAATCACTGTGTCCCGTGACATGAAAAAGAAGCCTGGAGGGATGCCACAAGCGCCACAGGGTGGAGGGTAAGGGGCCCCAGAGGAGTTCTCCTGGACCAGGCCTGGCTGTTCTTGGAGAAGCTGGATCATGAAGGAGGAGGCAGCACTGGGATTGGAGGAAGGCTTATTCATAGTCTGAGATGTGCAGGTGACACAACCTTGCCTTCTAAATGTGAGGAAGACTAGAAGTACCTGCTGATGAAGGTCAAGGGTTGCAGCCTTCAGCATGGATCATGACGCGATGTCAGGAGGACCACCATCTCACCACTGGACCAATAGGTCACATCGAGATAACGGGACAACAGGTTGACGTTGTCCAGGATTTCATCGTGCTTGGATCCACTATCAGCACTCATGGGAGCAGCAGGCAAGAGATCAAAAGATGTGCTGCATTAAGTAAATCTGCTGCACAAGACCTCCTTAGACTATCGAAGAGCAAGGATGCCACATGGAGGACGAAGGTGCGCCTGACCCAGCCGCGGCACTTCCATTGCCCCGTGCGCATGTGGAAGTTGGGCACTGAATAAAGACACTGGAGAAGAATTGACACGTAAGAACAATGTTGCTGTGAAGAATACTGAAAGGACCAGAACTTCAGAGAGGACAAACTGATCTATCTTGGAAGAAGTGTGGGGTGCCCCACGCCTGACCCCCCCTACCCCACCAGGCCTGCTCTGTCCAGACAGCCAAGAGCCTCCCTCGGGGATGGGGTGAGGAGAGTAGCAGTCCTCTGATGAACTGAGGTGACACTTTCTCTACACACACTCAGCTTGGTGCCTGCTCAGGGCAGGAGCTGGTCAGGGCCTTGTGTGACCACGGCCCTTTGAAAGAGCTGCCGCTGTGCCTCTGAGGCCGTGGGTCTGTCCCCTGGTGGCCTCTCACAGAATGCCAACCCGAGAGCCCCGCTGGGGTCGTAGGTTCTGGAAAGACTCAGAGGGTCCCCAAGAGACGGGCAGCAGGACATGAACATTTTCTGTGGTCAGGGAAGTGGACTTTCAGGACTTCCTTGGGCCTCAGGTCACCACCAGGTGTCCCTGCTTTGAGGACAGCTCTGCTGTGCTTTTCAGGGGCCACCTGATGGCTGAGTTACTCACTGCGGGTCCTGCCATGGCCCAGCCTGTGAGCACATTGTGGGGGGTGGGGGGCAAGGGCTGTCTGTCGTGGGTTAAATGGTGTCCCCACGACATGTGTCTGCTCGGCTGGGCCATGGTTCTCCATGGTCTCTGTCATGATGCCATCAGCTCCTTTGGTGGGGTGACTTGTAAGGGGCTTGTGGGGGTGCGGGTGGGGGTGGCTTGTAAGGGGTTTGTCGGGGGTATGTGCAGGGTGGGTGTTAAACACCCTTTTACGGCTCGAGGTCCTGGTCGACCATGACTTCTAGTTGTCAGGTACTGTCAGGGCCGCCAGGCTGGGTAGCAACACTGTGCAACAGAGCACCTCCCGGCTGTGCCGCCCTCACAGTGGGGGCTGAGTTCGAGCCCATGTGTCCATCTAGCTTGTCGAGGGCCTTCCTCTCTCTCCTGCCCCTACTTTACCGAGCACGATGTCCTTCTCCAGGGACTAGTCTCTCCTGACAACACGTCCAAAGTACGTGAGACGAAGTCTCCCCATCCTTGCCTCTAAGGAGCGCCGTGGCCGTCCTTCCTCCTAACCAGGTCTGTCTGTTCTGTCAGCAGTCCTCACCCCTCTCCCGACACCGTCTCAGAGCCACTGCGCAGGGTCGCTGTGAATCCGCATCAGGGGGTGCCAGGGCTGGGCTCTTACAGGCCGACAGCCTCGTGTCTCCTCTGTGGAGCGGTTGGTGGTTCAAACCACTAACCTTACAGTTAGCAGAACGTTGTTATTCACAAACTGCCGTTTATCTCATCTTCATGGTCTTGTTTCATCCCCCTCCCCTCCTTGGAAGGCTCCCGGCCACCTGTGGGACAGTCTCCTGGGGGGAAAAGGCCAGCCCCGCACAACCAATCACAGGTTCAGTAAGCGCAATTGTACGGCCAGGGAATGCTGAAAGTGGACTTTGGGGCCAGGTCGTGGTGCCCCAACAGACTGCACTGGAAAACGCTCCTAAGGGCCAGCAAACGATCCCTGAACTAACTACAAGCTTTTCTCTTGTGAAAAAAAATAATAAAATAAATAAAAAATATATATATAAAGATTATAACAAAGTCATAGAGAATAGTAGGAGAGAGTAAACTAAAGGAGTCAGGCACACTTCATAGTAGCATGCTCACCTCCTGGACGGCCACGATCTCAACAGCCAGGTCCGCGCACAGCACGGTGGAGAGGGCAGGGGAGAGTGCCGGAGAGAGAACCAGAGGGAGCATTATTGCTAACCACGGTTTACATCTCTGTAGGGGGCATGATTACAGGTAACTACACGTCACAGGAAGGGGCTGCACAATAGGCAATACAAGCCATAGAAGGGGGATATACAATGGGCATAGGCGTGACAGGAAGGGGATGAGATAGGGTGTGCACACAATAGGAAGGGGAGGGACTAATGGTATACATGTGACAAGAAGGGTGGACCCCAGATTCATGATGGCAGCCTAACCTTGGTCACCCTTGAGTGGGCTTGACCCCCTGGACTCTCCTTCAGGGAAACAATCTACTACTGTCCTTATCAGAAGGGAGTGGGCCCTACTTGTTGCGGGATAAACAGTGGTGTCTGCTTGCTCTGGATGGCTGATAACCCTTAGGGAGAATAACCCCTGACCTACTTCTGCTGACCTCCTAGTGTACAGTCATTCACCATGTGTAGCAAGCAACTAGGTTTGGCATACATTCGGGGGAGACTACTTGGGTAAAATCTTTCTGTTTCCCAGTCTCCCCTCTCCTGTTCCTCACAGCGCCCCCCTCTAAGTCCCCCATGGTCCTCTCACCCACGTCCCTTTATTCCCAAACCCTCTTCATTGAGTGGAGCCCAAGTCAAAACACCCTGGAATGGGAGCAGACAGCCTCGGCATTCACCCTTGGAGCAGCCGGTGGGTTTGAACCGCCAACCTTGTGGTGAGCCACCTAACACCTAATGTCCTAGGAGACCATGTTTGCTGAACTACCGATGCGGGTGCCTGAAGCCATCCCTATTTGACGCTGTTGGGTCACAGCGATCTGTGTACAACAGACGCGGCCCTGCATGGCCTGCTGTGTTCCCGCCCCGGCTGCAGGCTCCATGGCCCCAGGATGAGTTTGGGAAGCCTGACCTGCCCCGTGTAGTGCGGAGCCCAGGCAGTTCTACAGGCTGGCAGGTCTGCCAGCACAGTCGGCCCCAAAGAAGAGCCTGAATGAGAAGATGGGTGCAGGCCCTGCAATCTGTAGGGCTGGCCTCTGGCTGACAGGTTTGTGACCCGAAGCTGTGGGGGCAGAAGTTGCCGCCACCCAGTGTCCTGGCAGCTGCGGCATCAGAGCACACCTGTACCCACAAGGGTCTCAGTGGGTGGTTTCTCAGAAGCAGGCCTCCGGACTCTCTTCCCAGACACAGGGTGGATGAGGCCCTCCAGCCTTTAGGTCAGCAGCTAGGCCTGCAACCCCACAGGGACTCCGGGGTGGGGGTGCACATGCTGGCCTAATGGGGGCCCGTGCCATTCCTCCAGCTCCCATCTTCATGCAGCTATTGGTTCTGAGGGGACACCTTTCACAACCATCGTGTTAGACCACAAAGCGACGGGTCTTGGTGTGCATTTTCTGCAGGGAGGGCACCCAGAAGCAGCCTTTGTCGTGACAGGCCCGTGGGGCAGACCTCTGCAGGCCACTGCGGCCACTCCACAGGACCAGCTGAGCTACTGCGTGGTCCAACGCATGTGGATGTCCGCCCTTGCCAGCGTGGCCATTCTTCCAGTTCCCCGAGAGGACGCCGCGCCTGCGTCCCTCGTCCCCCCGTGAGACCCCAGGCAACACAGGGTGAGGTTTGCCCCACTTTTGCACCGTCTTCTGATCCTTGGTGTGTAGGAGCCTGCAGCGGGGCCATTGTGCCATCTGGGTGCTTCCGGCCTTGGGGACGTCTCCTTGCTCTGTGTAGGACCCTGGTCTGCCGGGATCCACAGCGTCTCTGCTGCCTCATCTTGCAAGCAGATCACCAGCCAGGTGGCCCTGCTGGTGTTGGGACCACCGATGGCCGAGCTCCAGCATCACAGCCGCCTCAGGTGGCCGCAGCAGGACCCACTGGCAGGCCACGTGCAGTGACCGCGTGCAGCGGTGTTCTTCCATTTCTGCCTCGCTCGTGTGGGGGTTTCGGTGTCTAATTCCTCAAAGTGGACAGCCTGTTTCTTCTTCGTAGTCTGGAATCTCTGCTGAAACTTGTTCCCTTTCAGTGACCCTGATGCCATTTGAAATGCCTCTGCTAGAGCCACTGCCATCGCGGGACAAAGAAATACAGGGTTGGACCCCTTCTCTAGAAGTTGGGCACCCATTTCTCAACCCCAGCCTATCTCCACCCCCTAGACCACTCCTACAGAGTGCCAGTCTCAATGACCACCTTGTGGTGTTTAATGAAAAGGTACTGTTAGTTTTTGAGTAGGAGACCTGGTGGAGTAGAGGTTAAACTTTGGGCTCGGATCTGCAAGAGCAGCAGTTTGAAACCACCAGTCAGCTCCACGGGAGCGAGATGAGGCTCTCTACTTCCATAAAGAGTTAACGTCTTGGAAACCCACAGGGGCAGTTCTGCCCTGTCCTGCAGGGTCACTGCGAGTCGGCATTGACCCGATGACAGTGGGTAGAAAGGGAGCAGTCCCTTTTGAAAAGGCATGGCAGCGATGCAGCCAGGTAAAAGATTTTATTTTCATTCAAATTCCATCACCTCACCCACCAACTGGCACTTTCCCCTCCATCCCTGCTAATAAGCACACAGACCTGCTTTTCAAATCCGTCTTGATTGGTGCGTGTTTCCCACAAGAGCAGGAAGTCAGTGCCAGCAACAAGGCAAGCCCTGGTCAACGACGGAGAAATAAGACCACAGTGGCCTGGCCCTTGTCCCCTGCTGCCCTGCAGCTAAGTGTCCAGTGAGCAGAGCAGACCAGGATCCTGACCATCTTAAGGACATGGTTTACTAAGGAGATAAGAAGGTTGTAAAAAGAGACGCGTGTCTGGGTGGAAGAGTCCGTTCCCCACGTATTCTCTACCACACCTTCCCCCTCTTTGTGGAAGCCTAGTAGAAGTTTAAAAGATCACATTGTATTCACAGATTGGGTGAGACTCCGGAGAGTTATGTTGTTGAGTCTTCTTGGTTGCATAGCTGGGACATGTACTTATCCCACCATGCCCCTCTCCTCTCCAGAGTCACTCCAAGCTTCTCACTAAAGGGGAGGACCACCCGTCTGCACGGTCTGACAGCCACCTGGCCTGGACAGGGGGCGCTGAGCAAACCTGCTTGAAGCTGGCTGCTGCCATCTCACACCCACTCCAGGCACCCAGTGGTCTGAAAGCCGCAGCAGCCACCTCGGTGGGAAGTTCCGCTAACCTATGCAAGGCTTCCTCTTCTAGCATGCATTTGGAAAGTGTCCTACATACCCGCTGCTGCTGCCGCCGCTGCCGCTGCTGCTCAAAGCCCGTGTGGACCGGGAGAAAGAGTTTTCTGAGCTGCAGCTGCACGGGGATCACACTGGAGCTGGGTGACACATCAGACCACCCTTGCATGGCTTCCTGCACCGCAGAAAAGGAAATGAGAGCCTCGCAGTCCGATTTTGGGAAGACGTGTCTGCCTGCTCTGCCCCATGTTCAAGCTCGCAGTGTTCTCAGTGCCCTTGAGTCACTTCCGACCAGCCCTGAGCACCGCAGGACGAAACCGTGCCAGTCCTGCCCGCCCCACCCCCGCGGTTGTGGTCATAGCTGAGCCCGTGGTCGCAGCGCTGTGTTAACCTTCGAGGGCTTCCTCTTCTCCGCCGACCCTCTCCTTGACCAAAGCATGGGGTCCTTTCCCGGGGCCTAGACGCTCCTGATAACGTGTCCAAAATACGTGAAAGTCTTGCCATCTGCCTTCTAAGGCGCATTCTGGCTGGGCTTCTGCCAAGACCAGTTTGCTTGTCCTTCGGAAAGTCCCCAAATCCTCACGACTCAGCCAGTAGGTGGTGTTACAAGAAGGCGAGCTCATGGAGACAGCAGTCACGAGATCAGGTGACACGCATCGTACGGCCATATTGCTGCACAGGGCCTCTATAAAGCACACGCCAGGATGTGACCTTGAGGACGAAGGTGACCTTGACCCAAGCCATGGTGTTTTCCGTCACTCCATCTGCATGTGCGTGTTGGACACTGTATGAGGAAGACCAAAGAACAACGGATAGTAACGGTGCTGGTGAGGAGCCCAGGGAGCACCGAGGCCTTCCAAGACTGCTCAAACACAAGAACAGCGGCCAGGACCGTGCAGGGCCGACGCTGCGCTTCCTTCTGTTGTGCGGAACCAGCTGCACCGCACCCAACAGCACCTCCAATATGCTGCTCAGGCACCGTCATTCAAATGCACCTGCTCTCCCCTCTTCCGTAGTCATTGTCCACGGCTCGGATGCATCTGGCTGGGCTCAGGCGTGCCGTGGTGCTCACAGTGACCTCCGCGCTCCTCCAACACGTACTTCAGAGAGGTCTTGTGCCGCAGACTTGCCTTCTTGAATGCGGCTTCCATGAGCACCGATGGTGGATTGAAGACAGATGCCTGGCAACTTCGATCTTTTCTCTGTTTATCGTGGTGTCCCCTGTTTGTCTCACGCGCTGTCAACCAGCCGTCTCCCTCTCACAGCGACCCTACAGGACAGAGGAGAACTGTCCCTGGGTTTCCCACTGTCACCCTTTGCTGTGGCAGCAAAGCCTCAGCTTTCCCCAGCACCTACTGGTCTAAGTGTAAGGGCCTGGGTCTCTCCATCACGCTGTGATCTACATTGAAGGCTGAGATCCTTGACCTTCATCAGTAAATGTGTCCAGTCCTGCTCACGTTCGGAAGGCAAGGGTGTGTCACCTCCATATACAGTTTTAGATAAGCCTTCCTCAAGCACTGAGGCCACAGTCTTCTTCATAGAATCCAGCTTCCCCGATTTGCTCAGCACACAGATCGAATGCATGTGGTGAGAGGATACAGCTCTGTCGCACACCTGTCCTGACTTGAAACCACGCAGTGCTCCCTTGTTCTGTTCACACAACTGCCTCTTGGTCCACGCACGGGTTCCACAATGAAGTGCTCTGGAATTCACAGTTTGCTATGATCCACCGAGAATGATGTGGGTGGGTAGAAATCACCTTTAAGGATCCGGTTGTGTGTTGGCGTGTGTGCGTGTGCGGTGTGAATATTGTGTATTTATGTGAGGGTGTGTGTTTGTGTAGGGGGTATATGTGTGTACCTGTTAATGAGAGGGCCTCAGGAAGGTTCGTGGGAAATCCCATGACCATTTACTTCTATTTTCCCTCAAACTTTGTGAAGCCTCTTCCTATGTGTGGGGGTATGTGCCTACAGGGTCGTGTGTCAGAGAATGTGCCTCTGTGCGCATGCACGTGGGGTGTGTGACTGTGCACACATCCTTCTTGGTATCAAGGCCACGGACAGCCTATGGGACTCGCTGCAGACAGGGAGCAAACGTTGGATGAAAGGATTTTGTTCCTGGCCCGGCAGCTGGACGTTTCTCTGCGCAGGTGGCTTCTAGGACTGCCAGGTCCAGAGAGTCAGGGATGGATCACAGCAGAGGCAGAGCACAGCAGTTCATTATCTACGCATGAATCTCACGGTCTCAGTGTCGGTGGACCTCCTGCTCTGGCACACGAGCCCCCAAATCCGCTTCATCGTGAGTGCCAACCAGGGTCACTTGACTTCATCTCAGAAAGGATGGATTCTTGATTATTATCCTTTGTCTCCTGCCCTCCCACACACCCAGCTCTCCCTCTGTCCTCCCCTCCAGCCCTCAGCACCGCTCTCCTGCCGACTCGGGCCTTTCTCCCCCTCTCACCAAGTCATCTCTGCTGCGCACTTCTCTCCAGTCTGCTCAGCCGCCATCAATCAAGGGAATATCATTTTGTTGTTGTTCTTATAAGATTGATCAGCTCAACATTTCGTTCTGCTCTAAAAAGAAAACCTATTTTTACCCCTAGTTTTCTGAGTCCTCAATTTATTTTCTCTGTAACAAAGATATTCAACGTCCCCACCCCCAGCCAGTCCTGGGGCTTTGGATCTCGGCTCAAGGGGAGTCCCTCTGGGGCATGGGGCTACAGTGAATAGTATGACCCTTTGCTGGGCATGCCTAACAGTATGGTATGCTGGGCCCCTCTAGGGTTTCCTGTATGGGTTCCAATAAATTTCTTCCCTTTTGCTTAAAAACATATATATGGGAGATGCTTACAATGCCACTGGATCCAAGGATTTTCTACCTCTGGTCTGTGATTGTCCTGCATTTGGCGTCATTGCATGTTTTTCACTCACGCAACTTATGCAATGACGCTACATACAGGAAGATCACAGGCCAGTGGGTGGAAAGTCTTGTGGATCCAGTGGCAGTGGAAACATCTTAGTGCTGGCAGTGGTCTCCATGTGGCTCCCCCAGCTCCAGGGCTCTGGTTCCATCAGGCGTCTCCATGTGGCTTGTCAGCAGGAAGACAAAGCAGAGAGAGTGTCCTGCCTCCAGAGAGGAATCCAGGAGTTCCCAGGATCTTTAGGAGAATGCATGCCCACCTGGAGGCCTCATCAGTCTTCCCACCTCGAAAAATACATGTTCTCATTTTCATTTTCCTCTGGTACACACTCCCGGGCCTAGGCCGAGGTCAATACCAAGCCTGTTCTCCTGGAGTTTTGACTCTTTCATGTTTATGCTTGATAGGGGATCTAGGCATGTAAGGCTACCTGGATAGATAGACCAACCCGCTCCCTGTGCAGTTCCCAATATTTAGACCAGCGCTGTCCAGTGTCACTACGGAAATTAAATAAAAATTTAAAATAAAAAAAACATATATATGTTTGCTTAAACACACACACACACATATATATATTTTTTCAAGGTTCTCTATGGTTCTTCCTGAGACATTATTTGGATACACTCGTGGCTATGTGTGTGTCTGAATTATTTTAAAGATGTAGGAATCACTGCAGATAAGCCGCCCATCACTCCTGCCGTGTAACACAGAGCCAAAGGAATGGCCCATTTTCATCTGCTGTTCATACTGGGCAGGCTGTGTTGAGTTGTTTTCTAAGTGCCTAAGACATGCAAAACACATGAGGTCACCCTAAGTTTCCTGGAGGTTGGGGTTTCTCTTAAAACGTTGAATGATTTTAGTGGTTTCCCTGGACCAAGTTAACGCAAAGCAAATCGAAGCAAGAACAGCACGCGCATGCGTGAGGAGAAATCAGGTGACTGGGCACTAGAAGAACAATCATCGAGCAAGCAGTCAAACCCCAAAGCCCTCTTCTTGAAAAAATTCACAAAACGTGTTCCTTGACTTCCCAGAAAGAAAGCAGAGAAGCTCCAAATTAACAAAATCTGAAGACATCTCCACAAGCCCCGCCTGTGCGTGTGCGTGTTGTAGATGCCACCAAGTGCCTTCCGACCCATGACTCTCGGGTCACACGGAGGAAAACGCTTGTCCGGTCCAGCACCATCCTCAGTGTTTGAGCCTCAGGCCCCGTGTTGCAGCCACTGTGCCCGTCCACCTCGATGAGGGTCTTTCTCCTTGACTCTACCAAGCACGATGCCCTTGTTCAGGGACTGGTCTCTCCTGATAGCTCGGCCAAAGTATGTGCGACGGATTTTCACTGTATACATCTAAGGAACATTCAACATTCTACGATGGCACCAAAGTTCAAGTGCATCCAATCTCTCGTCTTCTGTATCCATTGTCTAGCTCACGTGCATATAAAGCCACTGAGAACACCACAGCTCTTTCACACTGTAGCATCCGCCCAAAGTAATACATCCTCTGATCTGACTGCTGCTTCCATGAGCATTGACTGTGGATCCAAGAAAGCGAAATCACTGACAGCTGCAATCTTGTCTCTGCTTATCACGATGATGTCTGAGGCAGTTAAGAGGACTTGGGTCTTCTTGACACTGATGTGTGATTTACACCAAAGACTACAACCTCTAACTTCATCAGCAAGCATTTCAAGTTCTCCTCGCTGTCAGCAAGCATGGCCATGTCACCTGCACATCTCAGATGACTAAGACTTTGGGTTTTTGTTTCACTTTTTTTCTTAATATAATTTTATTGGGGGGGGGGCTCTTATACAGCACTTATAACAATACATACATCGATTATATCTAGCACATGTATACATGTTGCCATCACCATTTTCAAAACAATTTTGCTCTATTTGAGCCCTTGGTATCGCGTTTATCCCTCTTGTGATTCCTTGATCAATTATAAATTACTATTATTTTCATATCTTACACCAACTGCTATCTCCCTTCATCCACAATCTGTAGTTCGTCATCCTCTGGGTTGGGGGTTGTTATACGTCAATCATTGAAATCAGTCCTCCCTTTCTCCCCCTACCCTCATGGTATCACTATTCCCATTATTGTTACGAAGGAGTTTATCTGTCCTGGATTCAGTGTGTCCTGAGCTCTTATCTTTACCCGGGTACATAATCCAGTCTAGCTGGATTAGTAAGGTAGAACTGGGTCATGATAGTTGGGGATGGGAGCATTAAACAACTAGAGGAATGTTGTGTTTCATCGGTGCTATACTGCACCCTGGCTGGCTCGCCCCTTCCTTATGACCCATCTGTGAGGGGATGTCCAGTTGTCCAGAGATGGGCTTTGGGTCTCCACTCCACCCTCCCTGCTTACATGGATGGCTGTTTTTGTGTTTCCTGATACCTGATCCCGTCGACACCTCCTTTCTGGTCTCCATACCAAATTCTGTTAGGTTTCTCTCTCCGGCCTAAATCTCAGCCTCGGTCCTTAGCTCCACGCGAGAAAGATTTCACGCCGAAGCCGGGCTCATGATCTAAGTCAATTTAATGAAAGTCCAAAGAAGCATCAGGTTTTATGCGGCACCCATAGGATTCCTTTGACCATGCGGCCTGGCAGAGACTGCTCCGGGACACGCAAGGATCTCTCTCCTCCCATGAAGACCACCAGACCGCCCAAGCAAGACAAGACCAAGAGGCCAGGCGCCCAAGAGACCCTCCTCTTCAGGTCCCTGCCTTTTAAGGGTTCCCGGGGGAGGTGTGGTGAACGACCCCAGGTCAATTCCATTGGCTGAATTGCAATCACCCGGCCCAGGTGGCCTGCTCCAGGTGTAACGCCCTTCCAAGCCCACCGGCGGGAAAATCCAGCTTTTGTCTTTTGCTGGCTCTCCTGGGCATGCGTAAATGGACTTCCCAATTCCCTAGGCTAAGCTACCTAACAATTCCTCTTCACATAGTCCAGCCTCCTGGATTATTTGCTCAGCGACAGACTGAGTACAGCACAAGGTACCTCACGCACACACAAACCTTTCCTATTTAAGGCCATTCAGTATCCCCTGGTTTTGTTGGAACACATTTTGGTCTGTGTACAGGTTTACTTTTTTTTTCTTAAAAAAATCTTTTTTATTGGGGGCTCATACAATAACAATCCATACATACATACATCATGTCAAGCACATTTGTACATTTGTTGCCATCATTTTCAAAACATTTTCTTTCTACTCGAGTTCTTGGTATCAGCCCCTTTTTTCCCCTCCCTCATGAATCCTTGATAATTTATAAATTATTTTGTCATGTTTCACCCACTTTTCTGTTGTCCAGTTGTATGTCAGTCATTGTGATTGGTTCCCCCTTTCTTCCCGCATCTTCCCCCTTCTCCTCCTGGTATCATTACTCTCATTATTGGTCCTGAGGGGGTTATCTGTCCTGGATTCCCTGTGTTTCCAGTTCTTATCTGTACCAGTGTATATCCTCTGATCTAGCCAGATTTGTAAGGTAGAATTAGGATCATGAGGGGGGGGGGCAGGAAGCATTAAAGAACTAGAGGAAAGTTGTATGGTTTCATCACTGCTATACTGCATCCTGACTGGCTCGTCTCCTCCCTGCAATACGTCTGTAAGGGAATGTCCAGTTGCCTATAGATGAGCTTTGGGTCCTCACTCCACACTCCCCCTTCCACAATGATTTTTTTCTTTGATTCCTCATATCTGATCCCATCGACACCTCGTGATCACACAGGCTGGTGTGCTTCTTCTCCCATGTGGGCTGCTTGTTTATCTTCAAGCCTTTAAGACCCCAGATGCTACATCCTTCGATAGCCGGGCACCATCAGCTTTCTTCACATCTGCTTATGCACCCACTTTGTCTTCAGCAATTGTGTTGGGAAGGTGAGCATCATGGAATGCCAGTTTAATAGAACAAAGTGTTTCTTGCATTTAAGCAGAGGCCCAATGTCAATCTGCTACCTTAATACTAAACCTATAAATGTATGCACATAGATCTATTTCCCCATCATCTATAAATATATTTACATATATACATGCCTGTATTTAGACCTCTATAAATGCCCTTTGACTCCTAGTTTGTGGGGGGAGGTCAGATGCTCACAGGCATCCTCCCTGAGTTGCCAGACTGCAGTGGGCCCCACTCCCTGTTGTTAAGGACAATGGAAGCCTGCAGTCATCTCTTTGGTTCCTGTAGGAGGGGCTTACACCCTACTGATAATGGTTCCTATGGAGGTCCAGAGAAGAGGTCAAAGTTAAGCTGCCATCCTGACTCTAGGATCCGCCCATTTGTCACATGTATACCCCAATCCCTCTTCCTATTGTGTGTATTTCCCTAGACCACACCCTCTCATTGTGTATAACCTATAGTGCAACCCCTTCCTGTGATGTATGTCTTCACCTGTAATTAGGGGGCTTGCACTTCCCGAGAATATAAAAACCTGGGCTAACATTAAAGATTCTCTCTCTCCCTCCACGTGGACCACCAAGTGGGGCTGAGGTGAGCATGCTACTATGAATTGTGTCTGACTCCATTTATTTCAATATTTCTGTTCTATCTCTCATGCTCTATAACTTTACTATAATCTCTACTTATCATCACTGTACACTTGCGCCTACCGGACCCGAAATGATGTGTTAGGGGCTGGCTTCCCCTGACATATGGCGCCCATTACGTGGGGCCCCGTAGGAAAAGAACTCTCTTGAGTTATATCCCGTGTAACAACTGTATGGCCTCATGGGACAGTGAGGGTGATTGGGAAATTTTTTTGAGTTTATTTTTTAAGTGTGAAGTTTTTGGCCCAAGTGAGCTATGGGTGAGGCAAAGAGCAAGGATGCAGAGTGTGGTATCACGCTCTGCCACCTCTTGAAGAAGCAAAATGTCGTGGTGAGGAATAAGAGACTGAGAGTTTCTTCAAGTGGTAAAGAAACTTAACCCTTCTTTTCCGGAGTCAGGAACCTTTGATAATGGAGATCTGGGACAAGGTAGCCATTAACTTAAGAAAAGCTCACAGGGAAGGACAGAGCGTACCCATGGAGACCTGGGATCTGTGGGTGCAGATTAGAGCAGTGTTGGAGCCACTGCAAGGTGAGAGAATGAAAAAGATCAAGACCAGCAGAGCAGTGAGAAACCTCTAAGCCACGCAGACTTAAATCAGGTAAGAAGCAGGCAAAATGAGTTTCAGACAGATATTTTAGGTGTAGCTGAGAAGGCCAAGATTGAATCAGGAAATTGCAGAGTAGAAGCATCTGCCCCTCAAGAGTATAGCACAGAGAATCACAATACTATCAAGCAAGCCAGTGCTGGAGGAGAAGAGATTAGATCCAAATAAATGCAAATAGAGATTTAACCTAACAAGTGAATTTTGGAAAGTGAGCGACAAAGAGTCAGGGAGTAGGAAAGCACCTTTACTCTCACGGGTGGAGAAGAGCACAGCTCAAGAAGCAGACTTAGAATTCAGAATGGCTTATCCTGTTAGAATTATAGACAGGGAGCCTGACGAGCAGCACCCCAAAGGGAATCAAGAAAGGCGATATATTGCCTTTCCTTTAAGCTACTGAAAGATCTAGTTGTGGTCCAGATTCACCATTTGTAATTGGTATGGTCGAGAATATGGCAGATATGGAACACTGGATCCGGCAGACTGGAAATCTTTGACAAAAGTGTGCTTTTTCCCTTCAGAATCTTTGCAATATCAGATGCTATGGAACGAGGTGCCCTTGCACAAGCACGCAAGAATGCTGAGGATGGGATAGATATAGGGGTTCATCAGCTGCTAGGATTATATCACAATTGAGGCATAATTTAACTTTGATGAGCAGACTTTTGCTCAAGTTAGAGAAGTCTTTCTTAAGGCCTGAGAGAAATTAATACCATCAGGAAGAAGACGGCCCAGTTACGCGACAGTAAAGCAAAGGAATGGTGAGCCTTACATAGATTTTATATCCAGGTTGCAGGATGCTGTCCACAAGAATGTAACAGACAAAGGGGCAGCGGATAATCTTATTCTTACATTAGCGTTGGAGAACTCGAATACATCGTGTCAGGCTGCCATACGCCCTTTCAAAGGACAGAGCACACTGTTAGATTATATCAGGCTTTGCAAAGACGTGGGGACAGATGAGCGCAGAGCCAACCTCATGGCTGCCGCTTTGGCAAGCTACAGCAGACCTAAAGGGAGATGCTTTACATGTGGAGTAGAGGGACATTACCAGAGAGACTGCAGGCAGATATCACAAAAGAACAGGACGATTTGTTAGGTAGCTCTAGCGTAGGGATGGGAATGTCCGTTAACGCATCCCCAGACAGCCAAGCACGGGAACAAGGAATGGCGCACTGCACATGCTCAGAGGCTCAGGTTTTCCACCGGTAGGCATGGGTGGGTGCTAAACCTGGATTGGCCCACCTGGGCCAGGTGAATTCAATTCAGCCAATGGGGTTGATCAGGGTTTGTCCACCACGCCTCCCTTTGGAATCCTTGAAAAGGCAGGAGCCTAGAGTTAAGGGGGAGAGAACTCTGTGTGACGCTGAGCAGTCTTTGCCAGGCTGCATGGTCAGGAGGAGTCCCATGGGTACTGTGTAAACCTGAAACTTCTAACTCTCATAAAACTCACTTGGATCACAAACCAGGCTTTGGTGTGAATTCTTTCTTGCGTGGAGCCAAGGACCGAGGTACAACTCTATCTCCAGAGAGATCTAACAGATTCACAGTGGAAAAGACCCAGGGAGAGAGTCCGAGGAAACGGGACTCTCCCTGCTGCGATAGAGGTAGTCACTGGGCAGAGCATTGTCACGCAAAGTTTAGCAATAGAAGACATCTACAAGGAAGTAATGCCCAGCCAAAACACGTGTAGCGGGGCGTGCTCCAAGCCCCTCTGAACGGAGCGCAAGAGATTATCATGCTACCATGAATCGTGTATGACTCCATTTATTTCAATATTTTTCTTCTATCTCTCATGCCCTCTATAACTTTACTATGATCTTTACTTATTATCACTGTACAATTGCACCTACAGAACCCGTAATGATGTGTTAGGGGCTGGCTTCCCTTGACACTAGCTTTTGTGTTTTTTTTCAAATCATTTTATTGGAGTTTCACACAACTCTGGTCTAGAGTGAGCACAGTCACTTGCTCGGTGCTTCCTATTCTTCTACATGTCATGCATACTTTATCATGATACCCAGTGCAATGCCTTCGCGTCTGGGAATTCTCCGTTTCCACGTCAGCACTGGTAGCACTTGTTCCAAGTCCTCTTCTGAGTCCGGCCTGAGCCTCGGGGAAGTCCCCGTGTGCTGCTGTAACTGTTTTCAAATTACCTTCGGCAAAATCTCACTTGCTTGTGATATTAATGGTATTGTTCTATAGTTTGAGTAGTCTGTTGAGTGATCTTTCTTTGGAATGGGTATGAATACGGCTCTCTTCCGGTCGGTTGGTCCAGTATCTGTCTTCTAAATTTCCTGGCATAGACCAGTGAGTGCTTCCAACGCTGAATCAGTTTGTTGAGACATTTCCATTGACATTCCATCAATTCCTAAAGCCTTGTTTTATACTATTTCAGTGCGGCTTGGACTACCCACACCCACACCCCCTTCAACACCACCCATCCGTGATCACATGCTACCTCTTGAAATGGATGAAAGCGGAGCAATTCCTTCTGGTATGGTGATTGTGGGTTACTTCAAACTTCTTTGGGATTTCCAAAAAAATTCAATCTTTTGCACTTAAAACTTCAGAAACCAAACTCACTGCCAGAGTCCATCCAAGTCCTGGCAACACTGTAGGACAGAGAGTAACTGCCACCGTGGGCCCCTGAGCTGGAACACACTGCCAAAGTCTTCTCTCCCACAGAACAGCTGCTGGGCTTGAATGGCCTCAGTCGGCACCCCAGAGCATGCACCCGCCACGCCACCGGATGCTAGTAATAGGCTTGGCTTTTTCTTTCTTTCCTTCTCTCAGCATGACAGGTTGAGTCTGTTCTCCCCCCTTTTTTTTTCTTTTGGTTTTTTAACTCTAGTTCTTTACACACTTTATTTTCATGCTGTATTTTCTCCAGCTGCCTCTTGGAAATGTCTGGTCGGCTCTTTTGTTTCATCAAAACTTCTTTTCACTTTGGCTACTCGAAATACAAGTCAGTCTCCGAGTCCTTTGGCGCCACTTGGCCATTCCTTTTCTCTTGTCTTTTTGACGACCTTTAGCTGTTCTTCTTGTCACTGCACTTGTTTGGTCTCCTGTCATTAGTGTTCAAGGTAATGAATCTCTTTATAAAATGTTCTTGAAATTCAGGTGGGAAGCACTTTAGGCTTCTTTCCCCAGCTTTGACCTACATCTGCATATTAGTTGATGGTCTATCATGGCCAGTCCTTGGCCTCATTTCGCTTGACGATACTGGGCTTCTCCAGTCTCTTCCTACAGTTGTCATCAACGTAATTCCCGTGTATTCTATCTGCTGAGGTTCATGTGTAGAGTCGCTGGTTATGATGTTGGGAAAAAATAGATTTTCAATAGTTGGTTTTGCAAAATTCTGCCAATGTGATCTCTAGCTCCATTTCTGTTGCCAGGACTGTATTTTCCAATTACTGTCCCTTCTTGTGTCCAGTGTTCAAACTCCAATCACCGGTAAGTATCAATGCACCTTAATTGTATGTTTGAAGAGGTTGGTAGAGTTCTTCCATTTCATTACCGGCTTTGAGTGAGACTTGTGTCAATTGGTCTCCCTCGTGCACGCCTATCGGTGCTGTCCTATCACGACATCGCTGTCCTTCAGGAGATGGTAAAATGTTCTTGTGGACGACGACTGTCACGCTGATCCTCCAAGGTTTGCCGCTCGGGCGTGACTAGCCAGCTCATGGACAGAGTAGAACCCGCAGCCTCTGTGGGTTCCCAAGGCAGTGACTCTTTAGAGGAGCAGAAAGCCTCGTTTCCCTCGGATTGCCTCATGGTTTGAACTGCTGTCCACGAGGGCTCTTCACACTAGACTGTAGGACTAATTCAAAGTGACCAATAACCAACCATTTAAGCCAACACACAAGATGACGATCTCTGTGTTCCATTTCCTTTTTGACAAGTTCCGAGGATCCCTGGATTCATGCATCACATAGCCCACTTTCCCATAACCTAGAGGCATTCACAGCCCTTTCTTCTCATTTTCAGCCATGCACCAACAGCAAATGAAAGCCCTGGACGCTGTGTTCCCTCCACGTCATCAGGGTCAAGTGCTTGAGCAGGCAGTTCGTCCCCCATCGCTGTCTCGCGAGCGACCTGAGGGGCTTGTCTTTTTTTTTTTTGGGGGGGGGGGCTTGTCTTTTCAGCACTATGTCAGTCAGTGGCTGGCTGCTGCTCAGGCTCCCAGGGGCTGACCCCTTCCTTCACGGTTTCTTCTGGGTTGGAAGCTCTGCTGATGCTGCTGCTATAAAAAGCCAGGAGCCGCGCTTTCCCCACGGCAGCACTTAGGCACTGATGTACCACACCCTGGCAGGGGTGCCGGACACACACAGGGCCTTCAAAAAGTACATGCAAAAGTTATGTTATCTTCCAACTCCACTTTCTCCGGAACCTTTCGAAGGCTTGCTCTTTCTTCCCTCTCTCCCTCCCTCCCTCCCTGCCTCTTTCCTGTGTCCTGGAGGAAAAGGCACAGAACACCAGCTGTCTCACGAGGAGACTTGCCAAGCAGGCCTAGTGACTGCCTCTGCATGTGCACTTGGGGACAGGCTGCCTGGGGACAGGCCTGGCATGGATGGTGGTAGGATTAGTACTAGGGCCCGCATCACAACACAGTCAGGACCCAGCATGCTGCTTAGGCAGGGTAAAAAAATATCTATAACCAAGTGGTTGATTTTGACCTACAGTAGCCCATGTGTGCAGTCTAAGCCGAAGTGGTCACCATGTCTTACTTCCTCTGGTTGGGTCTGAACTCGCCACTATTGGCGTGGACACGTCCCCCTGCCCTGCCATCTATTTCTGTGCCTTTTTCTCCAGGACATAGCTGTCTGTCTTCCCTTGACCCCAGCCCTGCACCGCATGGCCCTGCATAGAGACCAGAGCAGGGTGGTTGGTCACTGCCCCTGGAGGGGAGAGCAGCTCTGCCCGCAGCCTGGCCACACGTGGGGTCACCGTTCACTGAGCAGGCCAGGGGTCCAGGTCAGACTCCAATTAAGTGTCGGGGGCAGGACAGCTGCTCCAGCAGATGGACACCATCTCCCAGAATCCCCTGAGCCTTCCAAGTCACTGACCATCCCAGGGATAGCTGTTGAGGTCCAGCCAGACGCTGGCCTTAGAGCTGAGGTCAAGAACAGAGACAACGCGGAGAGCACAGAGGTTCATCCAGGAAGCAGAGGCCTCGGCAGGATGGGCAGGCCTGGGTGCCCTGTTCAGAAATGTGGTCAGTGATGGGGGTAGAGGACAGGCGCCTGACCACACAGCCTGGTCCGAACAGCAGCAGCAGCAGCAGCAGCAGCAGCAGCAGCGGCAGCGGGGCATGAGGCTGCCAGTCCTTTCTCATCAACACCAACAGCATGCGAGCCCAGAGCTCACAGCTCCCCTTTCCCCCAGGCTCTGCCACCGCTGCTCTCCTCGGGCACCATCTCTGGTTCCACGGGCTCTGGGGCCCCAGGGGTGGGGGTGCACTGTGGGCCATCATTGAGAAAGGTACACGTGGCTCTGGGGACAGAGTTCCCTACTGGGTGTCTGGGGAAAAGGCAGGTTTCAGAGATGACTGTTCAAAGGGGTCCCCCCAGGCGAAAGCCACACTGCCTGCCACAGCTCAGGTGGCTCAGGGAACGAGCACCATGTACGCCACGTTGAGCTGGGGTGGAGGGGGGTGGACAGGCACGGGGACCGCCTGCATGTCTGCTTCCAGGCAGGGTCCTGTGGGGGAGGTCAGACGCTTACAGACATCCTCCCCAGAGCAGTTAGTCACCAGACTACAGGGTAGGCCTTGCTCCCTGCTACTGGGGACAATAAACTATTTCTCCTGAGGCCTGCAACCAAGCGTCCACACCCTACCAATAATGGTCTCTATCAGTTGAGCCAGGGAACAGGCCAAACTGGCTCTGTGACATCCAAAGTTAAGTTGCCATCCTGTATGTAGGATCTGCCCATCTTGTCACATGTATGCTCCCAATCCCTCCTCTCCCTATTGCATGTATGTCCCTAGACCTCCTCTCACTACTGTATTACCTATAGCACAACCCCTTCCTGTGACGTTTGTCCTCACCTGTTATTAGGGGGCTTGCATGTCCCCAAAGAATATAAAAAGCCTGGGCTAGCATTAAACTCTCTCCCTCCACGTGGACCAGCAAGCGGGGCTGAGGTGAGCATGCACCATGAATTGTGTCTGACTCCATTTATTTCAATACTTCTATCTCTCATGCTCTCTATAACTTGACTATGATCTTTACTTATTATCGCTGTACAATTGCGCCTACTGGACCCGTAATGATGTGTTAGGGGCTGACTGACAGAGTCCCATCCGGCATGGTCCAGTCTGAATGGCTCTGAGCCCTCAGCTGAACCTAGCCTGGGCCTGGCTGACAGCCTGTCATCGCGTGGCAGACCCGCAGACTTGCTCTGCAGCTGCAGTAGAACAAGGAGGAAGCGTTGGGCTAGTGATGGCACAGGGTCTTTAATTGTACTCTTGACACTTCAGGTTCCAACAGCACTGACCCCTCTTGCCTCCAGAGCGAGGATAGAGGAGGCCTGGTTGGGGCATCATTTAATTCAGATGTCAACCTGCACGAATCGGACCCAACCATGGCAGGCGGCTCCTCCCAACCTTGGGTCTGCACAGCCTCCCAGGCGGGGCTGCTCCCATCCTGTCCAGCTGCCCATGGCCACAGATCACTGCTACGGGATGTCATCGCAGGGGGTCTGCAGTTACCGCGTTGCTCGGGGCTAACAGGCCCATGTGAGGAAGGTGTCAGCTCGGACACAGCAGTCCATAGCAGGTGCAAGGACAGCACTCGTGGACCAGTTCCTGAGGAGCAGCTCAGTGAAGCAGCAGCAACAGAGGTCTGTCACCTCCATGGTGGCCAGTCTTCCCCACCCTCATCACAGCCCAGCACCACCCACAGCAAGTACACCACCAGGCCAGGGGCCAGTGTCCGGGCTCATTCCTGCACACCTGTGCACAGTCAGGTGACCTCCCGTGCAGGCCCCTCACCGTCCGTCGGGCTCAGGATCCGCTCTCCGGCGGCTCAGCTCCTGTGGTGAACTTGAGCTCAGATATCCATCACCACAGAGACACGTGTGGGTCACCCCAGGTAAGAATATTAATTCTTCCAAACACGCGCTCAAACCAAGGGCCTGGTTTAGAGGTGAAAAGTTAATTTTTGAAAATATCTCCAGTCTTTTGAAACGCAAGGCACCACAGAGGGCAGACCTTCAGCCGGTGACTGACTGGGCAGGAAGCAAGGCCGACAGGGCTTTGTCCGTTTCACAGAAGGAGCGGTGGCAGCGGGTGTCCTGGCTAGGCCACATCTTCCAGGTAGTCAGCCACGTCGCTGAGCTGGGAGACAGTGAGGTCCTGCGTGAGGTCGTCGAGCTGCGGGGCGAAAGCAGGGACAGAGATGGTGTGGCGGAGGCTTCACCAGCATCTCCAAGTGTATTTGCAGTGGCCTAGCTGCTCTGAGAGGCCTGGCCTCTGGAAGCAACCCCCAGCCCCCAGGTACTTCACCCCCACCCCCACTTCTCCTCCAAGGGCTCTCGAGGGGTCCCAGCAACACTGCCCCTCCACTGGACACCTGGTCCACCTGGCTCTCTAGGCTCCCCACACCGCTCCTGCCTTCAACGACACTGGCCAGTGTCTGCTGGGTCTTCAGACACAAGGTACCCACTCTGCCTGGTCCATGCTGGCCTCCCGTTTCTCCCACCTGACCAGGCATGCAGACAGCACAAGAGACCCAAGCCTGGCTCCCTTAGGAGCTGGGGGGGCGGGGTGAGCCCACTGTGACTGGGGCCCCCGGAGCCAGTGGGGACCTGTGAACACATAGGCCCACCGTCCAGGTAGCAGGGACTGGGGAGCAGCCCCCACCCCATGTAGCCGAAGCACCCGTAGGCTGGGCCCTGGGGCAGCCCCTCTGCTGCATACCCCCAGACCCCAGCTCACAGCCCCATGTCCACTGCAGCTCTGAGGCTCATGTGACAATGAGGCCAGGCCACAGTGGGGCCTCTGGCAACAACATCAGCGAGGAAAGATGGACACTCAGGTGACAAGCCACCTGGGGGAGGCAGTGCTGTATTGGCACGTCAGAGAGCCATCGACCAGAGACAAAGTCCAGGGAGCAGGCAGACACAGCCCTGGGTAGTACACCAAGCTCAGGATACCCCCCACACTGTCATCTGCCCCAAACCTGCTGCCCTCTTGGCTGCCTAACTCCCTAGCCCCACACCTTGTCACTGGTGTCCCCGTCGTCCACGTCCACCGACAGGTCTTCCTCTATCTCTTCCCCGATGCTCATCTCACTCTTCTCCGAGCGGTGGCTGCTGCTGACACGGGCAGAAGGAAGGACACGCACTCATGGTCTATGCCCCGCCATCCCCCACCCGGCCTCCCTAACTGTGCCCTCCAGGTGCTCGCCTGCAGGCCAGTTCCTGCAGACACCTCAATCCCCAGCAGGAACGGCCCTCGAGACAGACAAGACTTGTGAGCTACAGCTGGGGACTCTGGCTCATAGCACAAACACTGTTCCTAGGCAATAGATTGGGGGCTTCCTCCAGTCTCCGTGTGTCTAATCCACATCTGGTTTCCAGTAACAATTTGAAGTTCCACTCCTCAAATTTCTATGAACAAGTTTCTCAACTTCAAAGCACACTCCCAAGTCAAGGAACTCCTTCTGGACCATGGACCCGTGGTTCCCCTCCAGGTACTGCAGCCCTGGGTGCCGGCCAGCTTCTCCTCCCGTGTCCAGGGGCCTCCACAGCCCCCACCACCCTTTCCCTGAGCTTACCTGTTAAAATCATCCAGGTAGTCCTCATCATCTCTCGTCCCTGCGAAGGTCACCAACACGCCTTAGTTACGCAAGCATAGGTCCTGCACTGCTCAGACACGCACTGCTTTCAGGGAGCACGCTGGACTAGACTAGGCTGCGTCCTCAGGAAAACCTCAAGTCTAAACTGTCCTTGAACCGCCAGACCAGAAAGCATCCCTGTTGCACAGAACAAAACTGCCTGCCGAAGAGGTGAACAGCTATCGCCTGCTTCCACCCAAGGTCGAGCGGGCGGATGCTGAGTGCCAGGTGTCCAGCTGGCTTGCATCAGATCGCCCTCGTGCCCTCCTGTGGGAGGCACAGCTGGTTACCTGGAGTCATCACCACAGGATGATGAGGTGTGAGGCTGAGTGAGGACCACTGACTGAGGTTAGTGTGAGAGTCTCAGTCCCCCAGAGGCAGAAGCTCAGAGCACAGGGCTGGGCTGGCTCTGGTCAGTACACTGAGGGGACCCAGGTTCTGGATGGGCAGTGATATAAACTCCCACAGTAACCATGGCTTTCATCAGTCTGCACGGGAGGGACCCCTAGGTGCCAGGTGCTGGGAGCAACCTCTGGGAGGGAGCAGGAAGCCAGGCAGATGAGGTGACGGGGGCAGATGAGGTACAGCCACAGGGAGGTGGGCACGGAGCTACGGGCAGATGCAGTGACAGGCCCAGTACACCATAAGCAGGTGGGTGCCGGGCAGAAGCAGGTCATTCAGGGCCTCCTATAGGTCAAGGCCAGGCTTCCAGCCCAACGTGGGTGGGAGACAAGAGTAGGGCCAGGCACATGGCTGCTGAGAGGCGGCAGTGAGGATGCTCGCAATCCCAGGCGCAGGCCCGGGTCCCCACTGCCAGCTGGGAGGTGGAACCTGGCTGGGAATGGGAGACACAGGGCCAGCCCACACTCATGTCCCCAGAGAGGACGGCAGGCCTGGGCTGAGGGGGAGTGACTGGTTTAGCACAGGACAAGCGGTGAGTGAGTGCCTTGTGTTCAACACAGCACCCACAGCTTGGTCACCCTGGGCCGGGACACGTGTGCACCCTCCCTCCTCACGCCCCCAGGGACCTGCAACCCTAGACGCGTACACTCTCCGCATGCCACCAGGTGCAGGCTGAGCCCACCCCTTTGTCTTCACCCGGGGGGAGGGGGTCGGGGGAGTGTCGTTACCTAGGCCAAGTGAGCCCATCCTGTCGCTGACCAGCTTCAGGTCTTTCAAGCCCACCTGTGCCCGTTTACCTGGGATAGGAAACAGGGGCACTCAGTGGACGTAGGCCTCCTGGGGCCTGCCCAGTGCCCGGGGTCCTTGCAGCAGGAGGCTGAGCCACCACATGACACAAGCTCGGTCACCTCCCTCTTGGAGACCCACAGCGGCTGCAGGCCACACCGTACCCCCACACATACCACCCCACATGTACCACCTATCATCGTATCGCACCCCACACCCCCACTCCAACCACACGGCCACATGCACACACTGCAGGCTGCATCCAGGCAGGCCCAGCCACGGCTTTTCTGGGGACCTTGGCGGGCTCTTTTCTGGGCCTCGTCTCTGTCCCCAGCACCACGCACCGCCCCCGCCCCCTGGGGCTGACGGACCCCAACAGCTTCCCCACACTCACTTTCTGCATCTTTTAATGAGGGGGCTCCCGCCAGGGAGCTGAGCCCACCCTTCACGGGCGGTGCGTCCGAGAGCGAGGCCAGGCTGCCCACCTGTTTGCCGGGTTCACGTCTCCTAACAGAGAAGGGCAGCGGTGAGCCTGCGCAGCCCCAGGCCCTCTTCCTCCCTCCCACCAGTGCCCCTGCCCATCCTGCAGTTCTGCCCAGCTCTCTCTCTGTCCAGGCCCAGCAGGCCTGAGGTCAGGTTGGCCTGTTCCCTTGGAGGCTCCCCTCGCCTCGCTCTGCTTCCCGTCCAAGTCTTCATCTCAGTAGCGGCCTCTGTGGCCCTACGACCCGGGTTGTGTCTCCCTTCTTCCTGTGATGTTTCTCTTCCTCCACGCTTACAGATGCTTCTCCTACACCAACCTCGACGGACACGCGTCAGATTGACACACGGACAAAACCACACATGGTCCTTACAAGCAACCTATTTCCTTTAAATGACACCACAAGTTTACGTAAAGGGTGTGCTACATGGCATTATACAGCTTTTGAGATACTACATTCCCGGGATCGTGAGGGTCACTTGGTGGGCAGTGTGGGCATCCCCACTGTACCACCTTTACATTCGATGTTTGCTCTCTAAGAGCTTCTTGACCTTTCTCGGCTTTCATGAATGAAACCTCTTCACTGGGATTAATACTCTGTTGACGTTCCCATCAAACTGACACCCATCCGTGGCGACAAGGGTACCACATGGAGAATGTGGAGGCGAGAATGCGTCTGTCTCGTGAACTGGATGAGAGCCAGCATCAAAGGAGACGGCACGTGTCCACAGCTCCTGTGGTTCCTGCTGAGCACATGGAGATGCGTCGAAAGGGCGCGTCTCGTACACCTACAACCCTCCTGACCTCATCCTTCCTGTCAAGACGACACAGCACACGGAGCAACCTGCGTTGCGGTACAGACCTCTCTGGAGTCTGTGAGGGCTGTGAGGACCTGGGTGTGCGTGGCCCAGCTGTGGCATTCTTACTCGCCTGGTACACACATCAAAGCCGACAGTTGGGAGCCTGGGAACCACGGATGCCATGCACCTGGATTCTGGGGCTGCCGAGATCACCGGCGGGGCACAGATGGGCAGAAGGGACACCCCATCCAAGAGAAAGCTCTTCAGAATCCAGGGTGGCGAGACGTGGTCTCACGTACTTGGTCATGTGAGGAGGACCTGTCCCTGGAGAAGGTCAGCAGATAGAGGGAGGTCCCGAGCCAAGACGGGCTGACAGGGGCCGCAGCGACGAGCCCAGGCACGGCGATAGATAAGGGTGCCCCTGGGCGGGTTCTGCTCCCTCGGGCACCGGGCCGCTGTGATTTGGAGATGGCTCCGCAGCACCCCATGACAGTAACAGCCTGTCCACAGGAACGTCAGCTCCTGAGCACCGAGTCCGTGGGCTAAAGGCCGTGCCTGCATGCGAGATCGGCTCACAGGACACGGGGATCAGAGGGCACTCCCGACTACTCCAAAAGGACCACAGCCGAGGTCAAGGTCCCTCGCCAGAGGGAGGCTGGGGGACCCTCCAACCACGTCCCTTCGTCACACCTACTGTCTTGAAATGACCCCACCCCAGGGCTGCATTGTCCCCCAGGGTGGCAGGCAGGTCTGCAGGGGAACCCTAACACTCGTGAGGCACAAACACCTTAGGAAAAACTTCTGTTTGAGACCAAAAGGGCGGCATCTACCCCAGGACAAAGTCCAGAGGGTTAGGAAGGATAGACGGGTGGGAACAGGGAGGGAGTGGGACAGACTGTTAAATGGAAAACCAAGGGTCTGCTCTGTGAACCTCCCCCAATGCACAGAAATGAAGAGTTGGAAACAAGAGTGAGAGCGCAGCCTCCTCGGGCAGGCGCGCCAGGCTCCAGTCCTCGTGCTGCCATGCACTCGAGATGGCGGGCATGCTGAGGCCAGGTCTACGGGCACCATGCCCGTCTCGTCTCCAGGGCCCTCCCCCCACCAAGCAGCTGACCCCTAAGAACAGGCTCCTGATGAGACCCACAGGGCTGCCCTGGACTGATTCAGAGATGGGGTGGCAGGGCTTTCTTCCAGGTCTCGCCCAGTCTGGAAGCTCTGCTGAGCTCATGCCCACAGCTACCCTGGCACTAGGGGTGGCAGTGGCATGGCACGTCACCACAGCAACCTGCCACCAGAGCAGACACGGAGGCGACTTCCTGGAATGACTGGGATCTTACCCTGGGTCTCTCTTATGAAATAAAAGGCTTATATGATGCAAAGGACAGTCTACAGGCTTCACAGTTTCAAAAACAGAAAACGAAACACTAAGAAATTATGTTCTTAAATGCCGTCAGTTCACAGGAGGCTCACTCACCAACCATATGTTTTTTCTGGCTTCGGGATGGGGTCGTCAAAGAAGGAGTCCCCGTCCACATCGTCTTCCTCGGGGCAGGGCCCGGCCTTGTCAGCACCGTCTGCTGGCGAGCTGCTCAGGGGAGGGAGTGCGTGGCGGCTGCTCCGGCTCCTGGGCTCCGAGGAGGAGACGCTCGAGTCTCTCTGGCTGGCCTCACTGGACTTCTAGAAAGCGGTGAGAGGAAGCGTGTGCTCAGACGGCCTCTCCGTGCACATTCTCTTACCTGTGTGCACACGCAATGTGCCCCCTCAAGCAGGGGCCATCACACAGGGGACACATGAGGGGCCCAGGCGACATGGCTCCTGCCCAAACCCACGCTTCTTTGCCACCATCTCTCTGCACGGCCACATGTACCTGTCCCTGCGTAGCCAACTGCCCGCCTCGCCCCCCAGGCCCACCCCCACCCTTACAGACAGGCTGCTGCTGCCCAGGGCCTTGCGCGCGCACACACGGGAGGGGCCCGGCTAACAAGAGGTCAGGACTCAGATCAAGGAGCCAAAAGTGACAACCAGGGATTCTTGTGCGCACTGTCCCTTTCCTGGCCTCCCAGGCACCAGGACTGTGCAGGTTTCCCATGTCACAGGCTCCCAGGCAGGAGACGTGCCAGAGAACTCCACCCACCTCAGCCTTACTTAAATGTCCACAGGCTTAGTCTCAGACCAACGTCTTTCCAGCTGAACCGCGAGCACTGCTGGGCCGCTTTCCCGCCCCTCTGACAGGAGCACCACGGCCAGTGATCCACCCGAGGAGGGCCGTGAGGGTCGCCTGCATTCCCTGCAACCCCAATACCCATGCTGTGCCCTCCCAGTCAGTCCTCAAAAGCAGGGGCTGGGAGCGGGCAGGTTTCTGAGGAGGGGAACTGGGGTGTGAGTCCCCTGCCGCACTCGCTGGCCAGGGCAGGGGCAGGGCCCAGAGTCCCCAAGTCAGTCCACTCCCGGGGCTGAGCCCCTCGCGTGCACATTCTCGGATGAGGCTGAATCACATGACGCGGCAGAGGTTGAAAGAGAAGGTGACACAGGCAGTTTGCTAAGCGACTCAGATCCTGCAGAGGACTCCCGGCTTACACAAACACACCGCCACCTGGTCCACACTGGACGTCGGTGGGTCTATGGGGCAGGGTGGGACTGACCCTGTGAGTCCCCAAGGACACAACTGTTGATGGGAGTAAAAATCCCGCCTTTCTCCCACGGAGCAGTGGGTGGTTTCAAACTGCCGACCTTGCAAGTGGCAGCCATGACTCCCCCAGGGCTCTGCTCAACTGACGCCAAGGAACCTGAAAGGTAGTTCACATTGCAGCCCGCACCAACCACACACGGGCCTGCTGCTACAGCCCGCCAGCTCCACGTTTTTCAAAGAAAGTGGCGAGGAGGGTACGGAAGGAGGGACAGAGTTCAAGGCCAGGATGCAGCAGGGCAGGTACACTGTGCCCGTCAGTCCCCATACTATGGACAGAGAGACCACACTGGGGTGAGTTAGAGCACGCTACACCAGGGAGCCTTTGCAATAGCAAGGGGTGAACGCAGAAACTGCAGGCGAACACTGCAGCGCCCCACGTGGACCAGCACAGGCTGCCCAGACACCTGGGAAATGCGCCCAGGCGGCTGCCCTTCTAGGTGGTGTGTGGGGTTTCTGTCACCCCACCCCCACTTCCTCGAGGTTTTCCGACTATTTTCACACACAGAGAAGTTGCCCACGTATAAACGCTGTTGTAAATCACCGGCACCACCCCAGTCGCTGCATGTTTGGTTGTGGTGAGCCTCTGTCTCAGGACAGACTGGGCGGCGATGACCCGAGGTCAGACCTGCTGCCCCGCGTCTCAGGGAGACTCAGGGTCAGGCTAACTCACAAAGGCAAATACTGTTGAACAGCCAGGAGTGTGCCGAAAACGCGAAATCACAAAGCCTTCTCTTGATCCAAAACACTCGCTGCTCTCCGGCTGACAGGGCAGGCTGGAAAGTGCCCCGTGGGTTCCTCAGACTGTATTCTCCGCAGGGCCCAAAGGCCTCATCGTTCTCCCAAGAAACACCTGGTGCTTTTGAACTGGGGACCGTGTAGTTAGCAGTCCCGTGTGTACCACCTGAGACGTGGGAATGCCTTCTAATTCACAGAGGTAGTCCCACCACACACACACATACAACACACCACCAAGCTCTGCCTCCAGCCCCTGGGGAAGGACAACAGGCTTGGTAAAGCACAAGGTCAGCACAAAAGGAGGCCCTGCACTGAGGTGTGGGGACGCAGGGGCTGCAACACTGGGTTCAGGCACAGCGGCGAGGCTGGGCAGGAACCAAGAGGCTCACAGAGCCTGCAGGGCTGCATGGGGGCCATTCCTGCAGCGAGTGCAGCGTGTGTGTGTGCTAACGCTGGTCTCATGTGTAAACCTGAGGGGCCTGGAGAGACACAAAAAGAGCTTTGGCCTGAGAAGCCCCACAGACAGACCCACCGTGACCATCACTGGCCTGCTCTGAAACAAGAAAGCATCCTTTGGAAGCATCCTGGTAGAAACACTGGGAGGCATGGCCCAGGCCGGGCAGCACCACCGGGCTCACACGCTCTGCAGGTAAAGCTCTAAGGAAGGGCTCCTCCTCTCCACCACCCCAACCCCGCTGTGACCCCCAGCAACAGCAGGCAGCCAGAAGTCCCGGTCTCACACACTGAAGTTCGCGTGAAATCCTCCATTGCTGTGTCTCCCATGGAACGCAGGCCTCCTGTCTATGAGAACCTTCGTCCGCCCGCCTGTCCTGCTTTTTTCTGCCCAGCACCTGGTGCGGGAACGGCAGAGCCACTTATGAGACCACCTTTGGGGGAGGAGCTGCTGGTACAGAAACGTGGCAGGCTCACACGGTTTCGGTAAAAACGTGCTAAGTGTTTCAGCCACCAGTGTCCTCCACATGGCTGCTCTATCTCTGAGACGGAAGGGCTTCAAGGGCACGTGGAAAGCTGAAGGAAAGGCTCAGAGGAAATCTCCAGGAATGCTGAAGCGCCTCGTCTGGCCGGCTCCCTGAACGAGCCCTGGACGCGGCTCCTTGGGCAGCCCACCCCAGCACTGGGTGCTCCAGACCGCCGGTCAACAGGCAAGCGCTGCCCGTGTGGCTGTGCAGGGTAGGCACATGCTTAGCCTGGGGAGCACCGTCCATAAGGGCAACCATGAGTCCTGCCACGGCAGTGTTGGCAGTGGCTTGGCCACCGGGAGCCTCGGGCCTCAGCAGCCTAGGTGCAACAGACCCAGCGAGGAGGAAGAGGAAGGGTCCACAGCTCAGCTACAGCAACCAGGCAGAAGGGGCCGGGCCACCGACCAGGCCCCAGAGCCCCGGGCCTCGATGGGCCCTACCAGCACCCGGGAGTGCACGGAGGAGGGGAGGGGAGGGGACTGCTTCGTCATCTTCTGTGTCCTGAACACACGCCAATTGCTGCAGCTCGCCTGACCTGATTTTAAAGCCTGGGCCCCGAAGATTGGGAAAACAAGGCCCTTTTCACTTAAAACACAAAGCCCAGGGTGTAAATCGAGGTCTGTGGGTGCCCTTCCTCTTTACGTCTGCTGTGGTGTGTGCCACCTGGACCACCGGCCGGCCCAGCACGCAGCACGGCGCCCTCACTGGTCAGCATAGTCTCCAGAACACCTGGGTGCCCAGTAAGTTTCCCCCAACTTCTCCTTTACTGAGGAACGGTCTCCGCGGTACAAACACCCACTCGTACACCAGAGCCACTGCTGTCCACCCGGAAGGATGCAATAGAACTGCCCCACGGGGGTTCCAAGCCTACCCGTCTTTACGCGGAGAAGACAGCCTCATCTCTCTTCAAAGGTGCAACTGGTGGGTTTGAACAGCTGACCTTGCAGTTAGCAACCCCGTGCACAACCCACTAGGCCACCAGGAGTCTTTCCAGATCACTTAGCAAGTGTTGTTTTGACAGACCCTTCCATTTCCAGCAAGGGGAAATGCCTGCAGGTGAAGTCGGCATGTGACGCATGAACCTCGCAGCACTGGGAGGGGGACACGTACACGTGGAGCTGGAGAGGGCAGGAGGCAGGAGGCGCGTGAGAGCTCTGCGAGCTGCACCTGGAGGGACTGTGGCCAGCCCGCTGCACTGGGGCCAGCCTGGCCCAGAGAGCAGGGCGGGGAGGAGACTGCGCTTGGTCTGCAGCACCTCAACTGGAGCTGATCCGAGGGGCCGGGGGGCCATCTCGCATGCCCAGATAAAAAGTTGCACGTTGTTTTTAATTGCCCACACAGCCAGGCACTCTTCAGGGACAAGTGGCAGCACTGACTCAGGCACATCCTGGACCAAGACGGGGCGGGAGCATCGACTTCCGTTTGCTCGGGCCACCACCCCGTTACCTGACACGGTGCCCGTTGCAGACTGGAGGGTGCCTGCAGGCAGTGCGGTGGCCGCCCGCCCTGTCAGCCCCGAGGGAGCGCGAGGCCAGCCCTGCGCCCTCGTGCACGTTACCTTTTCACCAGACTTGTCCCCGCTTCTCTTCGCTTTACCTTGTCCTTTATACCTCGGTATCTGAGCACGAGAATAAAAGGACAATTTACCACCGAGCCGACAGCTGAAACAGTTCACTGACTCTTAAGGAAATTAACAGGAGTGCCTATCACAAAGGCTCTTAAACAGGAGAACCGAGCCTGTCCTCTGGGCCTAATCTCTGTCCTTGCTTCCTCAGCTCTATTCCTCGCGCTTCACCACGGTTCCCAGCAGTGGCTTGGTCACAGGCAGGCATTTGCCACAGTGCTCAGTGTCTACCATGTGCAGGCACAACTAGAGCGCAGAGGCAGTCTGGATAGACCAGGCTTTGCCTACTGCCCTGGCCTGAGCTTTCTGCCGGGCAAGAGCACCCAGCGGAGTCCCAGAGCTTGGGCCGACCCTCTCCAGGAGGCCCACCCTCCTCCTCCTGTCGGCTCAGACCAGGCACCTAGTGCTCAGAGCTCCACCCACTGAAAAGAGATCAAGAGGTGGAAGAGATCGTGCAAAAACCCAAGCTGAGAGCGTTTAGGACAAAAGAAATTACGTTTTTATCTCTAAAACGTCCAGAAACGTCAACTTCAAGACTCCCCCTGCTGGCCCCAGGACCCCCCACGGTTGGTCTTCCAGTCCAACCATGTCCAGTGCCCCAGAGACAACGAGGGCCTCCCAGGCCGTACACCTGGCCAGAAGCCACGCCTCATCTTTCAATGAAGCAACCATGTGCTAACCACTGCGCCACCAGGACCCAGAGGGCTCATGCACACCCTCTCTGCCCATTCACAGGGTGCCCTGTGTGGGTCTCCGAGGCCGTGACTGTCCATGGGAGCGGGAAGCCTGTCTTGCTCCTGCAGAGCTGCTGCTCTTCCTAGCTGCTGACTAGGGGATCACAGCCCAGCATGGAACCAGTGGGGCCCCAAATGGAGGTTCACCAGAAACAACGGCACTGAGGGTGTCGCCTAGAGGCAGCACACACCCAGAAGTTGTCCCTCGCTATCCGTGGGTACATGGCACGTGCGGACTGACTGACTGACAACAGGGCCCCTGTCATAATCAGCAACAATGAAGAGAGAACTGTAGAGTACGAATCTGGACACACATCCATACTGAATCAGAGAAATACCACGTGGAGGACGTGAACATTGCTCATCTGCCCCCCCCCAACAAATACACACACACACACTAAACAGAGAACATGCGTGCAACTGCACCTGCCCCCTCTGCAGGTGCTCCGCAGCAGCTTATTCCCTCGACAGCCGCCACGTCAACAAAAGTGCATCTGGCAAGACGCCCTGGGCCCGTGGCCTTTTTCAGCCGTGGTCACAGCCCTGCTCCCTACGCTGGCCCAGCCTCCCAGGCAGGAGCGTCTCTTCAACCAGGGGCAAGCGTCCTGCCTGGAGAGGCTGGCCTGAGGCCTCTGAGGGTGGCCCCGGTGGGCTCCAATGTGCCCATTGCTCTGGTTACCCCAGAAGGGTCTCCGTTTGAGAGGCCTGCGTCCCGACGCCTGAGCAGGAAGGAGTGGCCTCGTCGAGTGACCACTGGCCTTGTCAAGTCCCACCAGGGTGGACCCAAGAGAACGCCTCGTTCCTGGGGATGCTCTAGGGACACCGTCTTCTCACAGAGCAGACATCTCAAATCTGAACACATCCTGCGTGTGATGGGCACTGGCCTGTCCTGCTGTCCAGGCTAGTCCGGCCTCAGGGCTGGCACATCCCCGGACCTCCATCTAGCTTCTGATCTATTCCCGTCACCACTACTAGAGCTTTGATTTTAAATCTCAGGGTTCAACTCAGTTTTGCCCCACATACCCCATCCCTGGAATCAACTCATGAAAGAGCATAAAAACAAATACGCATGTAACCAACATCCACAGACTTCCTTATAAACCCACCAGATTCGCTCACTAACAGAAACCATCAGGATTAAGGTTCCAAAACGGAACATTTGTTGAAAACAGTTTTTCAACACAACAATTTTATAGCCTGGAACCCCATATTCTCTGCTAGGATGTGTCTGTCACGCCCCCTGGGAGAGGAAGAAGCGTTCCCTGTGAGTAGACTGTCTAGGCAGGGGACCCCTGTCCGTGAGCTCAGGATGACACACTGTGCTTCGGAACCAGAGCTGCCCCGGGTCGGAGGGAGCCTACAGGCAGACTCACCTTACTTGGAATCGTGTGCGAGCTCGTCTTGCCCTCGGGCGATTTTGGTGGGGAATGTACATCAGATAGGTCCAGTGCACCCTAAAATAAGCCACAAACATGGAAACAGTTTAAAGGACGCAACAAATGTAAGACTTAAAGACCACGCAATGTCAGACTCTCATTTGCACCTAATTCATATCCTTTTTGGGTTTCCCCCTCCTTAGCAGGAACCACCACCACGAAACAGATTCTAACGACCTGCCTCCTAAGATGCTAACAGTCAGCACTCAGTAGGCCCCGCCTGCCCTCCAGGGCCCCTCCCACATGTCCTCTATCTGCAGGGTCCCACGCTCCTCCGCCCCTGCCTGCCTGCGTGGGGTCGCACCCAACTCCACTTCATTAAGCAGCAGGAGGCCCCTCATAACCCCCAGGGTCATCTCCCTGGGCCCACATCCCACAGTGGGAAAATCCCTACCTGCCCCACCTGCCTCCATGCCCACAGCACAGCTTGTTCCCAGCGAAGGTTGGGTCTGCTTAAGACTGGAAGCTGATTGGTCTAGACAAGTGAGTCTCTGGGTGGCGCTGATGGTTAAGCCCTCGGCTACTACGGAAAAGCCGGGGGCTGGGACCTACCTAGAGGCCTGGCTGGAGGACCGTAGCCCGTGTGACCCTCTCAAGGGGGCGCTGGGTCAGTGAACATGGCGACCACGGCTTCGGTCTCTGTCCCTTTCTGCCTGGGCTTCTGCTGGCAGTCCTATCCACGAGGGTCTATGGTCTCACTTTCTCTGTACTCCAAATGTCTCCACAGCTCATCAACCGACCCTTCCCTCTCTGCACACAAGTCTCCAGGGCCTGCCCACCGACCCTGAGCAAAGCTCTCTGGAAATCACTAGGTCAGACACAAAAGGGAGATGGCTGCATGTGTCCGCCGTAAGCTCGGAACCCAGCAGAAGGGTCCCCACGTGCAGAGACAAGGCAGAGCAGACGAGAGGAGCAAAACAAAGCACCTGGGGAGCACGCAAAGGAAGAAGCCGGTGGTCAGATCTCCATCTCACGCTGGCGAAGGGCAGGGGGGTCAAATGGGGCCCGAAAATGAAAAGACAAAGTTCAAGAACTCTGCAACCACCAGGTTCCACATTCAGGGGAGGCAGGGCAGGAAGGCCAGGGCCGCCCGTGGGCCCTCCTGTGGGGGTCACACAGACGGGGGTTTGCACAGGGGCCTGAGCAGGGAGCTGTGTTGTTGTTAGGAGTCAAGTCAGTCCCCGCTCACAACAGAGTGAAGCCATCCGCACCACTGCTCCTGTTGAAACCCACAGCGGCAGCCACGGTGTCCATCCAGCTCATCGAGGGCCTTCCTCTTGTCCGTTGTCCCTCCACTTTACCAAGCACGAGGCCCTGCTCCAGGGATGGGCCTCTCCCGACAAAGTACATCAGACAGAAACAAAACAGATGGCAACAAAGCGACAGTCTCGCAATCCTTGCCTCTAACGAGCATCCTGGCAGCTTTTTCTTCCAAAAGATGTTGCTTGTCGTTTGGCGGTCCTTTCAATATCCTTAGGCAGCAGCACCACAATCCAGACGCCTCAATCCTGCTTCAGTCTTCTTTATACCACGCTCAACGCTCACACGTACACTGGGCGGTCAAAAGCACCGTGCCCTGGGCCCGGCGTGCCTGAGTGCTCAGTCACTCTGAAGAGGTCTGTGCGGCAGCCTCACCCACTGCAGTGCGTCCTTCGATCTCGACTGCTGCTCCCGGGAGCACTGACTGTGGATCCGAGCAGGACAGCCTTTTCTGCACTGATGACAATGTCACCTACCGGTCCAGGTGTGCAGATTTACACACTGAAGGCTGCGTCCTGATCTCCATCAGGTGCTTCAGCCCCTCCTCACTTTCAGCAGCCAGGCTGTGTCTGTCACCTGCATGTGGCACAGTCTGTCACCAAGCCTCCCTCCCTCCCACCCTGAGGCCACGCTTCATGGAGTCCAGCGTCTCCATCAAAGTCAGTCAGGTGAGAGGATACAACCGTGACGCACACCTTTCCTGACTGTACACCATGCAGCGTGCCCTGGTTCTGTTTGCACACCTGCCTCTTGGTCCCTGCAGGTTCGGCGAGCACAATGCAGTGTGGCAGAAAGGGGTGCGCTAAAGCCAACTCGGCCATGGTGAAGCAGAAACAGCAGGGGCAGAGGGTCCAGGACGTACCACCGTGCCTCCCCCTCTGGCTTGGGGGCACCTACGACGCTGTTCCTCCATGCAGCAGCAGGTGGCCGGCCGGCCGGACGTGCAGCTGGGCCAGAGCTTCCGTGAGGGAGCTCCTTCTCTGGTAGGAACGCAGGTTGGAGGGAGGGAGGCACACATCCTCTTTGAACTGGTGGCCCCCACGTGCAGAACCAAGCCACAGGACAACAATGGGGTCCACTGACAGCCTCAAGTGGGGAACCCTGCCGTGACCATTGGAAGACAGAGCAAAGTACATGCCAGGTCCACTGCAGGGCCCTCCCTGCAGAGGAGGGTGCGGGAGAGCAGAGCTTCTGCCAGGACGGTATCCCCACAGAGAGACAGCGGCACACACAGGGCCTCAGAAAGAGAAGCCGCAGTCCAAACATGAGGAAGAGACATGGGTCAGTGGGGCCTTGTGTCCGTCTTGTGTGGCTTCATGTTTCACGAGGAGTCCAAGTACTCGGACCCGGCCTCCCCAACCCCCACCCCAGGAGCGACATGCCCACCAGCACTCTGAGACACAGTTCCAACATCCTACTTCTAAGGAGTAACCCAGCCGCACCCGTCTCTAGAGAGTGACACTGCTTGGTGAGGCCGAGGACCCTCAGCAGGTGGACGGACACAGGGGCTGCAGCCATGGCTCAGGCCTGGGAACAGTCGGAAGGACGCACAGGGTACCTGGCACCCCGGAGGACAAACAGGTGCCAGGGGTTTCTGCAAAAGTGGGGATTCTGGGAAAGGGTTAAGTTGGGCCCGGACGTAAGGAGACTCTGGGGTCACCTGCACCATGAGACAACAGCCAGGGGTCATCACCATCATCTCAGTGCAGGGACACAGCTGGAGTCAGGAGGCTAGCACCTGACTCAGCTCCATCCACGCACATGCAGAGTACCACGGACTGCTCAAAGGACAGACCCATCTGTCTGGGAAGAAGTATGGCCCAAGTATTCCTTAGAAGCTAGGATGGTGTGACTTCTTGTCACGTACTTTGGATTTGTGATCCTGGGGAAGGGCACCGTACTTGGTCAAGTCCAGGGTGAAAAGAGAAAGGCCCTCGATGAAATGGACAGACACAGTGGCTGCAACCTTGGGCTCAGGCATAGGAACAAGTGTGGGACATGGCAGGACCGGGCAGTGTTTCTTTCTAAGGGGCACAGGGTCATTATGGATCAGAACCGACTTGAAGGCACCTGACTACAATCCACAAAAACGAACTCACCTATAAAGCAACCCTGACTATGCTGAAGCAAAATGAACAATCAGGCGAGTGTTTCTACACGGAGCACTGACCTCTGCAGCCTGCATGCGCTCCTGCGCCCCACCAGCCAGGCACCCAGGGGCTCACCTCATCCAGTCTCACACCCACCCTTGCTCCCTTCTGCGGTCACCACGGAGGGATGCAGAGCCTACCCAGCAGTGAGGGCCCAGCAGGCTCCACCCCCCAAACCCTCCACCCCACCCCACACAATTCCAGTCAACTTGCACCCAGTGAGCCTGAGATGGGCAGCTCTGTTTTTCCACCATAGGCCCTTGGCACGGAAGCCTAGCAGGGCTCTGCACCAAGGCCAGGGCCGCCGCCTTACCTCCCCACTGGGTGGCCCTTTCTTCCGCTGCTGGCAGCACCTGACCACTTCCAGTAACAGCGGGCTGCCCACGGTGCCTTCCGCCTCAATGATGCCCAAATCGCGGGCCAAAGTCTCCCGGCCTTCAAGCCCCTGGAACTGGAAGAGAAATGCCAGGTGACACATGCTTGACAGAGGCCTCCCGGACGAGAAATAAATTCTGGGTATGTGGTTTGTGGAAGGCCCCGGGGTTCACAGTGGGGCCCTGTACTCCACAGGGAGGTTCAGGTACCATGCAGGTCCCCAAGACTACCCAGTGGGTGGGCTCTGCAAGGGAACTGCTTCTGCAATGGATGACAGCACCTCCCTGCCGGCCCCGGCCCCAGGGATGGAAACATGGGGGGGTGGGGGGATGGAAGGGGTCAGAGGGGCCTGTGCCCAGTTGGTAGGCTTTCCTAACCTGCAGCACCGACCCCGCCCCACCTGTGCCCTTCAGCTCTACTCTGCAACCCCAACTGTAGCCAACCCCGACTCCATGGTTGTTTGCTGTCTGTCCTCAGGCTGTGAACCCTCCGAGGCCCTGACAACCTCGTGGAGCGAGCTCCTCTGTCCAGATGATTGTCTGTCTGCTTAAGGCTCAACAGACGGGTCTGGGGGCTCCTTCCCCCACTAGAGCACTCTGAATGAAAGGGTCGTCTTTCTGAGGCGCACCTAGCCACGTGGTTGGGTTCAAGATGGGGCCATTAGATAAAAATCAGCCTTCCAGGGAAAGGGAGGATTGTTGCCACCCCAACCCCACCCATCCTAAATATAAAACCAGACAGTGAGGGGTCACTGATGTGACTATCACTGTGGCACACCCATTGAGGGTTACCCAAAGCCGGCTGTGGCGGGACTATCGGCCCAAAGTTGGCCTCTGCCCTGGGTCAGGGTCCCCACTGCTTCTTCCAGGGCCTGACCAGCTCTCCAGCGTCCTGACAGGCTCCCCGCAGAGCCCTAGGGACCGGGCCACACCCTGGTCCTGTGTGTGGGGGGGTCGGGGGGGCTACCCAGCAAAGCAGCTCTCCCGGGATTGTCACTGCAGAGTCCATGAGGGAGGAGGACAAGCACTCTGGGGCAGGACCTGTACGTCCGCTTCACCAACAGAGGCCAGAGGACTCCTGACCAAAGAACCTGCACCTAATGTCCGCCCACCAGCCCCCGGATACCACCAACGTGCAAGAAACTGCCTAGAGGGCCTCGGGAGACCTGTCCATGCCAGAGAGAGAGAGGTACGCCATCCAGGACAGACCTGGTTCTTACCGTGCTAGCTTCAGGTTGGAAAACAGCCAGGGTCAAGTCCAAGTTGAAAAACTGAAGAAATTCTGCAACCAGACTGGCCACCAGCATACCTGCCAAGGCCATAGGAGAAATGTGGCTGAGCCCACGGATCCTCACAAGGGGTCCAAGAACGCTCAGAGCTTATTCTTAAACCATAAGGCCCTCTCTGTGAGCTGATAGGTCCAACAACGAAAATACCTCCTTCCCAGCCTGGTCTGTAACATGGCCCCAGCATTACTTTACTTCCTAGCCTCGTCTGTAACATCACCCCAGGAGTACTCTACTTCCCAGCCTGGTCTGTAACACGGCTCCAGCAGTACCCTCAGCCCCAGCCTGGTCTGTAACCTCGCCCCAGCAGTACCCTCAGCCCCAGCCTGGTCTGTAACCTCGCCCCAGCAGTAACCTCAGCCCCAGCCTGGTCTGTAACCTCGCCCCAGCAGTACCCTCAGCCCCAGCCTGGTCTGCAACATCACCCCAGCGGTACCCTTAGCCCCAGCCTGGTCTGTAACATCACCCCAGTAGTACCCCCTCAGCCAAGAGGTCTCAGGTCCAGGGCCTAATGTTCCACCCAACAAGCCATACAGCCCTGCAGACATAACAGTCACCTGGAACACTCCATTTCTCCAAAACTGGGTCAGGATTTAAAAACGCAGACAGGTAAAAAAAAGACAAGAGGAAGATCGTACCGTCTTTCGTGTTTAAAAACTTCTTCAGGCTCTCGTTGACTAAAGGAGCTTTGTTCTGTTAAAAGAACATAACATTTTAAGTGTCATGTATTTATCGTAAAAACAACTACAAGATGTTGGATCAAGTTCATTTTATGGAAAAAACGTAAACAACCCATTATCATTCATAGGCTGGTTAAAGCTGCTGATTACCACAGAAATGTCATGCTATCCGATAATTTCTCAAAATTAAAACATCAGGAAAATGTCAAATTATTGTGACTTTGTTAAACACGATACCAAGGGCACAAGGCACAGAGGAAAGCCAGTGGCAGTATCACATCAAGCATGTCCTCCGAGACGGAGCCTGGCCCACACCAACGCTGACACGGGCTTTCCGAGACGGCCCAGCTTCACGAGGACAGGCAGTGGGGCCTGCTCCCAAAGAAGACCGGGAGCTCCCACCTGCCGACTCTGTAGTTAGCAGCCCAATGTCTCTCCCCCAGGGCCGCCAGGCACCTACCAAAGACACCACCGATAGTCAGACTAGTAGAAATGTGTGCAGAGCACTCGTCTGCTTATCGACCTTTCACCCCTGAAACCTCGACATGAACAAGACAAAAGCGTCCGCACTGCCTTCAGTGGACGGTGATGCCCGAGTTTCCAAGGCTGTAACTGTTTACACGTGTAGAAAGCCCTGCCTTCCTCCCGCAGAGTGGATGGTGGTTTTGAACTGTAGACCTTACAGAACGCAGACTTTACAGAACGCAGACCTTACAACTCGGAACCCCTACGCCACCAGGGCTCCATGAGACAACACAGGCCTCATGTCTGTCCTTCTCCAGGGGCTCTCCTGACAAGCTGTAGTGTGTAAGATGATGTCTCGCCATCCTGGCATCTACAGAGTACTCTGGCCTTACTTCTTCCAAGACACATCAGTTTGGCCTCTTAACAGTCCCTGGTACTTTCGATAGTCTTCTCCAGCACCACAATTCACACGTATCGATTCTTATTCAGTCCTTCTTATTCAATGTCCAACTTTCACATGCATATGAGGGGGCTGAAAATGCCATGGCTTAGGTCAGGTGCACCCTAGTTCGCAGACACACGTGTTCACACATACATATGCATACACACATCCATCTCTAGGAAGCGTGATCAAGATCATTAATTATTCACCCATTGCCCTTGAGTTGACTCGGACTCCGAGACCCTGGAGGGCAGGCTACAACTGTCCCACAGGGTTTTCGAGATGAGCATCTTTACAGAAGCAGACCTTGTGGTTAGCGGCTGGGCAGTTAACCAAAGTGCTACTGGGGCTCCTATTTTACACTTGAAACCCACTCCCTCCAGAGTCAAATGCCAGCTTTGGTGACGCCGTCCGTCCAGAGAGGCTTTCCCTGGTTTTGTCTATCTTTGTAAGAGCAGAAAGCCTCATCTTTCTCCAGAGGAGTGGCTGATGGGCTTGAACTGCCAGCCCTGAAGCTAAGAGTGTGACATTTACCCAACAGCACCAGGAAGCCATCCTTAGGAATGTAAGCTCAGTCGCCCAGAGACGCCAGCACGCATCTGACCTGCCGTCCACTCAGGAAGCTCACAAGTTCTTAAGCTACACTTCCACATGAGTCAGCCAATCTCCAGGTACGGATTCTCTCCCCCAAGAGAAAAGAAGGCAGATTCCACAACAAACGTGTACAGGAATGGCCCGAGCAACGGCTAGCTGTAGCAGTAAAAACCGGTGGAGCCTACGTGTCCCTCGGCAAGGAGGAGCTAAGCAGATGATGGCACAGAGCAGGGGCAGGCACTTCCGTGTGCAGGGGCTGCAAGTGCGCCCCACCTCACAGAGGAGCCTGCACCGTGTCACCCCATTTGCACAGCTCTGCTCGGGGCTCGCGTTGCCCGGCCTGCAAAGGCGCTGTCCTGTCCTGAGCCGTGCTGCCAAGTCTGCTGTCCTGGGCCAGGCTGCCAGCTCCACTGTGCTGGGTTTGGCCGCCAGGGCCACGGTTCTGGGCCACACTGCCAGGCTCTGGCTATCAGTTCATAGTTGCATACAAATGTCAAGTTTGACAAACTGTACATCTCAAATGAGTTCCCTTTCTTGTAGGCGACTAGACCGCCAACAGCTGTGGTGTAAGAAATCAAAGCTCTTTGGAAGGCTGCTGGCTGACAGTTACGGGGAGCAGAGGGACGAGGTCAGCTGCGCACCAGAAAAAGCCAGTGAGGCCCCTATGGAGGGCGGATTTCAGGACGCCATCAAGCCTGGAGGGCAGCAGAGTGACAACTTTGTCTGGGGAAGAAGTCGCTCGGCTCAGCATGAGAAAGTGGAGCAGAGATCCAATCTGATGTGACACTCAGACACCTGACAGGGACAGATGACTTGGAAAGCCCGAGGCTTCTCACTGGGGCTGATAAAGGTCACCAAGAGCTGCTCGAGCTCAGGGGGAGGACCGGTGTGCTCAAGATCATCAGGGTGACTGCTCCCAAACACACAACACACACGCATAAAGACTCACATGTGCGGTCTCCAGTCTGTCCTACTATGGTGGCTGGCACACTGCTGCTGGAAGCTACATCACCAGCGCTTCAAAGAGCAGCAGGGTGGCCATGATGGGCAGGTGTCAGTGCAGCGTCAAGACTGAGACAGATGAGGAACAAAGACTGAAGCCCCATGGGCCAGACCAGCACGCAGGCGCAGGGCCAGGCGTCACTCTCCTAAGGTACACGGGGCTGCCAGGGTCACACCCAGCTCCACACCCCTCACAACAGTACCCTCAGCATTCCAGACTTGCCTTGGCTAACTAGAAATGTGGAAAGGGGAAAGGTCATACCTCTACTTTTTCCTGCTCCTCCAGGGCTAGAAACACAGCTGCTCGGACTTCGGCCTTAGGGGAAGAAAGGTACGAGACCATCGTTATTTGAACATCATTTTCACGGCAGGAAGCACACAGACAATTCCTAATACACCCAGAGCTTTCCACTACCTATGTCCGACCCCCTGAAAAGTCTGGTGTGTGTTTGACTGAGCTCTCAATGAAAACGACATTCCCAAGGTGCGGGTGACCCTGACACTAGGTCCCAGGACACCCTCTTCAAGAGGCACCACACTGACATGAACAACATGAGTGGGGCAGCAGGGCTTGCTGGGAAAGGCAAGGGAGAGATCAGAAAGTCAGCTGACCCTGGGTTAGAGAGGCAACAAGCTCACCTTGCCCGTTGTAGCTGCCTCTTGGTCACCGGCTTTTAAGTTGCTGTGAGGTTCAACTTGCCGGTCAAAGGTCGTCACTCTTTGATATCTCCCAGCGAGTGCACAGTGTCTGACCCCAGCCCATGTGCACACCAAGTCTGTCCGTCCTCAGGGGTGCGTGCATGGCACACTGGTCTACTCACCCCCAGTTAGCAGTGCGACTCCCCTATATGTGCCTCTAAGGGGCACAGGCTGATGGGCAGCCAGGCAGGCTCCCATGAGCTGGACTGCCAGATGGCTGCTGGGGGGCTCCCTGGCCACAGCGCCAAGGCCCCATGGCCACCAGCGGACCTCTCGGTGCATAGTGTGCTACTCAACCTCCAGCATCACCTCAGATGCCCCATCTTCTGGCCGTACCACTCCTCAAACACAGAGTACAGCATTCAAAAAAGGGCAAAAACCAGAAACGCAGACTCATTTTAATGTGTCGACTCTCAATTACCGTGACCCTCTGGGTTCCCAAGGCTGTAAACCTGATGGGCTCCGACTGCCTATCTTTCTCCCACGGAAGAAATAAACGCCAAGCCAAACAGAAAGGATGGCAGCCGAGACTCTGAAGCATGCACTAGAGCATGAGGAACTGCAGCCTACGAGGTGGGGAGCAGCAGCAGACGGAGTGTGGTGATGGAATGTGCTAACAACCGGGTTAGCACACCAGACCATGTCTCAAGCTGAGAATTAAAGAATGCTAGCCTGGGCTCCAAGGTTCTTGTGCAGGTAACACCAGCCACATCCAAGGCCAGAGCGTGGGGTCCCCCTGAGGCCCTATGAGCCGAGTGCCTAGGGCTTGGGGATGGGGCAGGGGCCCTGGGCTGTCAATAGCAGGCGTGGATGATACACTTGGCCTGTGGATGAAGGAAGCCACCACTATGGCCGAATGGCCTGGGCCCTGCTCAGGAAGCCCAGTAACACACTGGCCACACCTGCTGCCATCTGGTCAGGCCTGACTCCCGGCAGACAGAGCAGAGCTCCTCCACGGGGCTCTTAGCTGTGTGCGGTGTGGAAGCAATGACCAACTCTTTCTTCTGCTGCACCACTGCGTGGGTCTGAGCCGCCAACTCTTCAGTTCATCCATCATGACCGTGTATGCCACCCGGGAACCAGGGGGACCTCTAGTATCCTAGTTTTTAACTAAATGCAGCACTGTGCCCTCCTCTCCATGGCCCGGGGTCCTTAACGAAGACGTTAATCTGTGCACCAAGGACCCAGAAGAACTTTGCCTCTTGTTACCTTACAAAGTCTGGAATCCCCACAGCCGCCTCTTCCATCTGACTGAGTCCCCTGCCCCTGTCCCAAGGACGGCCGGGGCCTCTCCCCTTCCCACTGGCACTTGGCCACAATGCCTCAGAAGACATGGACCTCAAGCTAACAATCTCCCAACTGCTAACGTCTTTCTTTCATTTTGCTTTCTAAAAGCATTTCATTACACTTTGCATTGCATTATACAGTTTAATTTCATGTCACTTTGGAACCTCTGGATTTTTAAAAAGAATGATTCCATTTTAGGTAGGCCCTTTTGATGTTAATAGATAGTGAGTCCAATGTATACTTTAGAAGTAAAGACATTGAACCATCACAAAGAAAAAAGAATTAAAGAAAAAAGATGAAGCTTCAAGCTGCGCTACTGAAGGTCCGTGTGGACAAGATAACGAATGATGCAGGAAACAGAAATTAAAGAGGATGGAAGGAGCACACAGTCATCGTGCCAAAAATCTGGTCGATGTTCAACCATTTCAGGAGATAACGTTTGCTCAAGATTCAATGGTTCGGAAGGCTAATTCCAAGCTGCACTGAAGGGATTAGCAAGAATAAGGCTCGAATAAGTGACAGAATGCCAATTGAGATGTTCCAACCAGCTGATGAGGCACTGGAAGCACTCCCCTATGTCAAGAATTCTGGAAGACACAGTTACTGGACAACTGCCTGTAAGAGATCCATAGTTGTGCCCATTCTAAAGAAGGGCGACCCAACAGGACATGGAAATTACCAAACAAAATCACTAAGGTTGCATGCCAGTGGTTACAGTAGTACATCAACAGGGAGATGCCAGAAACAGATTCCGATACTAGATCACTGCTGACGTGAGATGGATCTGGGCTGAAAGCACAGAATACCAAAAATGTTCACCTATAACCTGTTGACTATGCAAAGGCATTCAAGTAGGTGGATCACAACCAACTGCGGATAGATACTCTCAAAGAACGGTTATTTCAGAACACTTCTTTGTGCCCCGAGGAACCTGTACATGAGCCCAGAGGCAGTCATGTGAACAGAGCCAGGGAGTACTGTGTGGTTGAAAGTAGGGAAAGCTGTGGTGGTAGCCTCATGTTTATTCAATCCACATGCCCGAGCAACGAGTCAGAAGTCCTGGACTATATGGAACACATAGCATCGGGATTGCAGGAATACTTATCAAGCACCTGTGACAGGCAGACCAAAGTGAGGAGGCCTGAAGCACTTGCTGACGAAGATCAAGGGCGGCAGCCTTGAGTACGAGTTATGTACGACTCAACGTCAAGAAGTTGTCGAGGACTTGCTCGGATCCACAATCAATACTCGCGGAGGAAGCGGTCAAGAGACTTGGGCAAACCTGCAGCACGAGACCTCTTTTGAGGGGTCCCCACCCAGGATGTCCCTTTGGGGACTAAGTGCACCTGACTCAAGGCCGGTAGTTTCAGTGACGTCACCTGCATGTGGCAGTCGGACCCTGACTCCAAAGTGGAACACACGTCTCTCCTGGAACAAGCAGTCAAGGCTGCGAGACTTCACCTCACGACTGTGGACATGCACTCAGGTGGGACCAGTCCCTGGGGAAAGGCATCGTGCTCGGTGGACGGGGGTCGGCGAGGAAGACGCCCGACGGGACGGACGGACGGACTGACAAGGTGGCTTCGGGAACGAGTGTGAGAAGAGCGCAGGGCCGGTGGGGCTCCCTTCCGTTGGGCATGAGGTCTCTAAGGGGTCACTCGGCCGGCAGGGCTGAGACTGTCCTGGGGCCCCAGATCGCCGAGTCCACCCCCGGGGCCCAGAGCAGCAAACGGCGGACCCCGGAGCGGGGTGCAGGGCCAGCCCCCCGACACCCGGCCCCGCTCGGCTCCCCGCCGCACCTTGATCCGATTGAGCACGCCGCTGTTCTCCAGCGTCTGCACCAGCAGGTCCCGCAGCTCCGTGTCCTCCTCCGCCACCACCGCAGTCGCCGTGGCCGCCATCTTGCTTCTCCAAGACAACCGCCAAACCCCGCCAACGGCCGAAGGCGCGCGGAGGCCTCGCGGCCTCGCCGGGCGGCGGGGGGCGGGACCAGCAGGAGGGGGCGACGCGGAGGCGGGGCTGCGGCGCAGAGGGCGACGCGTGGCGGCGTGTGGGCGGGGCCCGCGCGTGGGGCAAGCGCCGCACAGGGGGCGGGGCCTCGGCACCGAAAGCATTGTTGGGCCAACCCTCAGCCCCGCGCGGCGACGTGTGGGCGGGGCCCGGGCCTGTGTGACGCACCTCGCAGGGGGCGGGGCCTCGACGCCGAGAGCAACATGATAGGCCAATGGGCGACTTATAGGTAGGGCTTCCTCGCTGGTGAGCGGGAATCGTACTTTAGGGACTCCCGGCATCGCTGAGGCTTTGGTCTTGACGCCGCTGGGGACCTGTGAGCGCGGTTCTCGCGGCATAATGGGCGGGGCCTCGGCACCTAGAGTACCGTGTGGACGGGTTCTGAGGTGCTGGACGTTATATGCCAGTTGTTAGGCCTGAGGGAAGTATCACTCGGTTACCGCAACGAGGCAACGTGGTGGCATCGCTCAGGAGGGTGGGGCTAGACGCTCTGAAGCAGCGTGTGGGCGGGGCTCGGACGCGTAGATAATACACGCCAGGGGGCGGGGCCCCAGGTTGAGGAGTGCTGGGGAGGGGGCCCCATTCGCAGTACTTTCCTCGGGGGGCGGGTCCCCAGGCAATTGGAGACTGTGGGGCTAGCAGGCGGGGCCTCCTAGTGTGAAAGAAATGGAGAGCTGGGCGTCATGTGAAAAGATTGCTGCCTTTAGGGGCGGGGCGTGCAGCCTCAGGGCGGGGCTTCGGTGTGCGGTAATTTGCATGCCCGAGGAGGACGGGGTTTGGGGGCAAGCCATGCTGGCACGTGTGCAGGTGAGCTCTAGAGGCGGAGGCTGGGGCCGTGGGCCACACGCGTGTGTGGACGGTCCTGCTCTTGCAGGTCCAGCTCCGCACACACGAGGACAGCATTTGCAAGTGTGCAGCAAGCGTGGTGCAGAAGCAGGTCGTCCTTGCCAGCTTGCTTCGGGAACACACCTGACACCCGGTGTCCGCGTGGCATGTATGAAGAAGTGCCAGGTCTGCAGCCAGCGTACTGCTGGTCTCTACCTGGGGCTGGAGGTGGGGGTGGGGGGGCTTCCAAGTAGAACCCATGGCAGGGGGCCTGGACACTGGAAGCTTGAGAAGGCAGAGTGCAGCTAAACAAACACCCTCGCTTGGCCTGGGCCAGCCCTCCGGGCCTCCTTTTCTGTTGACAATTTGAAGAGCAAGTACTATAAAGGAGACAGGTAAAGCTGACGTTTCTTGCATAACCCTGCTGGTAATACCAGAAGCTGGTGGCATAGTGGCTTATGGGCTGGGCTGCTAACCACAGGGTCAGCAGTTCAAAACCACCAGCTGCTCCTCACCAGAAAGATGAGCCTTTGGGGCAGTCTTTTCTGTCCTATAATAGGGTGACTGTGAGATGGAATTGGCTCACCGTCAGTGTGTTTGGTGTGGTTTGGGCTCTTGCAGATGTTCATGTGGGTGGTTATGTTGTGCACATATGCATATATTCTCTCCCCTGCCATAGGATTCCGAGATCTTTTCCACTTCGCATGTTAGAGTACTTCCCCTTCCCAGTCCATTTCCCAGCCCCATGAGCTTTTCCCGGGACAAACACTTCTCTCTCAGTTCAAGACCTCAGGGTCTGCTTCAGCGGGACTCTGCCCCAGTCTCCACAGCTTTGACCTGCCCAAGCGGACCCTACATGGGGGTTCTGGAGTTGACTGACTCTCCAGCCAGTGGCAGCAGAGACCTCATGACAGTGGGACACAGCTAACAGAATGGGGTGGCAGGTACTGTCATGGAAGCGCTCACCTGTGTTGGATTGAAAGGGTGCCAGGTGGAAAGGAAGTGCGGGCATGTGTAACCCCTATAACACTTGAAGGAGCCTTGTGGAGCATGGGGGCTTAGGACTGCTGTGAGAGTCCGGGTGGGCTAGAGAAACAACCCAGAGACACTCACGTGTATAGAGAGAGCTGTGTATCAGAGAGTAATGTATATTAAGAAAACATCTCAGCCCAGTCCAGATCAAGTCCATAAGTCCAATATGAGCCCATATGTTGATACTAGTCCATAAATTCCTCTTTGGACTCACGCAGCCGTGCAATAACACTGAATGCAGGAAGATCGCAGGCCAGTGGGTAGAAAGTCTTGTGGATCCAGTGGTGGTAGAAGCATCCCAGTACTGGCATGCGTCTCCATGTGGCTCCCCAACTCCAGGGCTCTGGCTGTATCAGTGTACCTCCAGGTGGCTTGTCAACAGGAATCGCTCACAAGTAGTGGAGGCACAGAGTGTGGGTCTGGGCTCCAGTGAGCTATTTGTTTCCATAGTGCTTCCAAATGAGGTCATCAAGCTGCCACCTGATTGACAGGCTAGACTGCACCCCTTCACTCTTCATAGTCTCAAGTTGATACCAGATTATGTAACTACCACAGCTGCTAACTGAAAGGTTGACAGTTCAAACCCACCAACTGCTCCGCCGGAGAAAGATGAGGCCACCTGCTTCTGTGATGATTCACAGCCCCTCGGAGCATCTCTGCCCTGTCCTGCAGGGCTGCTGGGGCTTGGAATCTCCTCACAGCAATGAGTTTGGCTTAGCTGTAGTGTTTGAGAGAGATGGACACAGGTAATTTTAAAGCCTGGAGTTTGTTTTTCTTAACGCCACCAAAGTGCTAGAGAAATGACAGGCCCAGTGTGTCAATAGTCAGCCAAGAACATGGTGTGGGAGACACTCTTGTGAGCCAGATTGTCCTGTGGTGCCATTGGGCGCTTGCGACTGCAAACTGCAGCCAAAGTGTTTACACCAGGGGTCCTCAAACTTTTTTAAAGGGTCCAGTTGGAGGGCCGGACTATAGTTAAAAAAAAAAAAAACTATGAACAAATTTCTTTGCACACTGAACATAGCTTATTTTGAAGTAAAAAACAAAACGGGGCAAAAACACCCAGCGGCCTGGATAAATATCCTCAGCGGGATAATCCTCAGCGGGCCTCATGTGGCCCGCGGGCCGTAGTTTGAGGACCCCTGGTTACATTATGGGCAGGGGCACCTCCTGCCCACCTGGGCTTTTCCTCTCTCTGCAGAGAGCCACTTGTTACACGCTCACCAGCACAGCACTGTGAGTAGGCAAATACACATCGCCTTTGTACCATTGCATCTTCAGCGGATCTCTAGACCTTTCTAAGCCTCCGTTTCCTCAGCTGTGAAATGGATGAGAGTCTAGAATTAAATAAGCAAGTTAGTTGGAAGGTACATTTACATCTTGGTAACTGACAAGACTTTCAGAGTGTAGTTCTCGCGCTTTGCCCTAGGGAGAATGACCAGAGTGATGTACGAGAAGACACTGGCCAATGCAAGCAGAAGGGTCAGCGTGGGCAAAGGACAAGGGACGGAAAGTATCGCTCATGTTGATGAACATAAGCTCTCACCTGCTAAGAATTCGGGCACTTGAGAGATCTCTGGAGGACACGAGGGAAAGGCAGTGCGTGCCAGCTCCTGGCAATGCCATGTGGCACAGAGCTGACCCTCTGCAGGGGCCGCTCTTATGGTTGGGTGCCAGCCATCACCTCAATTCCAACCGTCAGCGACCCTGCAGAGCAGAGCTGAGCAGGCTGCCACCTCCACCAAAGCAGACGGCCTCGTCTTTTGCCCATAGGGCGGCTGATGAACTTCAGACCTTTTCCGTTGGTCGATGGCGCCTAGCCACTGTGCCACCTGGGCTCCTGTCCCTCCTCAAAGACAGGTTCAAGGCCAATCTGCAGCTAACAAACTCCCCCAGGAGCCGTACTGCCCAGGCCAGCCTGCAGAGGGCAGTGGCTGCATGGATTTCCAGCTCATCACTCAGTGGCTGTGTCCTCTGTTCCTAACTGCAGGAGCCCACAGGGCACTTAGTTCTACCCTGTCAGCTAGGCTCACCAAGAGTCGTCATCGCCCCGGTGTCTGTGAGATTGGCTTTGGCTTTTAATGGCTGAGGCACCGGGCTTGGGAAAGGGGAGTGGCAGCAAAGAAGGCGGCGACCCTGGACAAGATGCACTGGCACAGCGACTGGAACCGTGGGCTCGGATGTAAGAGCGATTGTGAGGACCGCACAGGATGGAGTCTTGACCCTCCTATGTGCTTGGGTCACTGGGAGTCGGATCTGCCTCCATAGGACCTAATGACAGCTGCAGAGAGGGGGCCCCGGTGGTATAGCGCACGCCACACTGCGCTACCAACCACAAGGGTAGCAGTTTGAAACTACCAGGCACTCACCAGGAGAAAAACAAGACTTTTTCCCCTCAGCAGTTTTCTTTATATAATATTGACATTTCATACACACCCAGGGTTAAATTGCTTTTAAAGAGTTTTATATGCATCATCACAATCGGTTCTAAAGCTCTCCGAATCCCTTCACCCTACCCAGCCCCTCACACATGCCCAGTAAGTAAACCATTGCATCAGTTATGACAAGGCTTTCTACACCTGTAAAGAGTAATGGTCTCAGAACGCCCCACAGGCAGTTCTCCCTGTCCTATAGGACCCCACTGTGCCACATTCAGCTCCTTGGCAGGGAGTTAAACTCCTGCACGAGGACCCCTGCTGGCACAGTGGTGTAAGCACTGGCTGCCACCCAAAAGATCTGCAGTGTGAAGCCATCCCACAGGAGAAAGATGAGACAGATCCCCTGAAGACAGAAGCCCTCTCTCCTGTCTTACTGGGGTCATGTGAGTCAGAATCGAATCGACTACACAGCCAGTGTGGTTTTGCTGAGAACAGTATTAAAGAGCCATTTCTGGGGAACAGAAGTGGGTGAAGGGAGACATGGGACAAAGCAAGATATGACAAAATAATAATTTATAAATTATCAAAGGTTCATGAGGGAGGAGGGAGTGGGGAGGGAAGGGAAAAAATGAGGACCTGATGCCAGGGGCTTAAGTGGAGAGCAAATGTCTTGAGAATGTACAAATGTGCTTTACACAATTGATGTCTGTGTGGATTGTGGTAGGAGTTGTATGAGCCCCTAATAAAATGATTTTTTTTAAAAAGCTGTTTCCTTCTCCTTCGTCTGCCTCTCTGGGGTCTTGTATTTTTCTTGATGCCAACTAGATCCCTTTATAAATTTAATCATCTCATTGCTGAGTGCAATAAGTGACTGAGAAAAGACTGAAGCTGTCAAGGGATTCGTCTTGCTTAGGTCCACAATCCATGCTCATCGGAAGCAGAGGTCAAGAAATCAAACAATTGCCTTGGAAAAATCTGCACAAGGCCTCTTTAAAGTGTTGAAGAGCAAGGTTGTCCCTGCCCCAAGCCAGGGTATCACCCTTCACTGCGTATGTGTTTGGGCGTTGGGCACTGCGTAAGGAAGACAAGTCGAGTCAATGCATTTGAGTGCTGGGGCTGGTGACGTCTGTTGAAAGTACCATGGGCTGTGAAAGGACTGACCCATCTGTCTTGGAAGTGCAGCTGTGATGCTCTTTGGAAGTGAGGATGGCAAGACTTTGTCTTGCACCCTTTGGGCATGTGATCAGGAGAGAGCAAGAGAGCAGTCCCTGGAGAAGGACATTGTGCTTGGTAAAGTAGAGGGACCGTGACAGAGAGGAAGACTCGACAAGCTAGATGGACACAGAGGCTGCACCAAGGGGCTCAAACAACAATTGTGAAGATGGCCTGGGACTGAGCAGTGCGTCTTTCTGTTGTGCATAGAGTCACTGCGAATGGAACTGGCTTGATGGCACTCAACAGCCAAGTACACCTCTCTGCACACTGATTGGTACAGAGGCCGACAGCATCATGGCATTATGGTCATGTGTCCCTTAACATGCATGATATAGGATGTTCTATGATTTGGAAGCTGTACAGACACCATATCTGGCCCTGCTTTTTCTGTAAGCATCTCAAACTTTGGTCTTTGGCAGTGATCCACAACATGCCAAGAGTGTTAGTTTTGTGCTTTGCCCTCATTGTTGGCAACTTCTCTGCGCCTGGCAGTGGCCCTATTTCAGTTAGACTTGTGTCTTTCAATGGAGCCAACCCATTAAGAGCAGATAACGGGCCCTTTGTTCTTGAGGGTCTTTGGATTGTTGAGCACAACACACCTAAATCGTCAGCAACAGCATCCTCCAATGTTATTGTGTCTCAGCTTCCCGGGTCCCTTCCAGACCCCACTCTGCTTTGCCTCATGCTGCTGCAGTGACCGACCCTTCTTGTGCTGCATCTGGGAGCCGAGATGTGCTTCATGCTGATATTTCTGGGAGCTGGAACACTGCAGCACTTGAGATGTGCAAAGCGGGGAGCTGGAGGCTGCTGCCTGCGAGGGGAAGCATGCATTGGGATGCAGTGTACTGCTAAGAAAGGGAGTTCAGTATAGCACATGTGTACACAGGCCAGGGACACAGCCTGTGTTGGGGCCATCAGGATGTAGATGCTACTTCCATCCACTGAGCAGAGGCCACAATGCAAGGACAGCCCCTAACACCAGAAGATTCTGAGGCCCCAAAAGCCGGCTGTGCTGCAGTGGAGAGGGCCACTCCAGACCAATGCCCTGGAGATGGCTGGACAGTGATGAACTCTTTCCGTGAGTGTTGTGGTCCATGTTGAATTCCACCGCCTCCTTGTGTCCCCTCTCTCTCGCCTGGTCCATTGACTAGGAGTTCCTGTTGTCCTTAGATGCCTTTAAACTGGCTCTAATTTAGCGGTTCTCAACCTGTGAGTTGAGATCCCTTTGGGGGTCAAGCAACCCTTTCACAGGGGTCACCCGATTCATAACTAGCAAAATTACAGTGATGACGTAGCAACAAAAATAATTTTATGTTTGGGCATCACCACAGCATGAGGAACTGTATGAAAAGGTCGTGGCATTAGGAAGGTTGAGAATCACTGCTATAACTCATGGCGGCCTTCTCCTTGTATAGATTTTGTTGTTGTTATGTGTTGTGTTGGTTCTGACCTATAGCCACCCTGTGTACAACACGGGGGAGCACGGCCCAGTTCTACGCCATCCTCACAATCGTCGTGTTTGAGCCCATGGTGCCAGTCCACCTTGCCGAGCGTCAGCTAACAATCATGTTCTTCCCCAGCGACTGGTCCTGAGAGCTAGTGCAAAGTATGTGAGACCAAAGTTCTACCCCCCTTACATCTAAGGAGCATTCGATCTGTGTGTCCTTATAAGACAGATTTTCTTCTTCTGACGGTCCCTGGGGTAGTCACAACTGTTGGCCTACACCTGAATTCAAATGCAGGAATTCTTTATTCAATGTCCAGCTTCCGTGGCATCAAGGAATGTGTACCGTGCATGTAAGTCCTACAGCGCAACCAAACTCATGGAATCTTAGGCTTACCCCACTCAGTGACAGGGTCGTTGTCACCAGTGACTAGCTAGCTCCCTGTGGCCTCCACCCGCAGCCCTATCCCTCTATTTCCCCATCAAGATCACCACTAGTGTATATTTGGGGTCTATTAAACCCCCCTTTTTTCCTTTATAGCTTTGTCACGAGTTGGTGTCCCTAAGCCACATTCCTTGGCTTTCTCGGACTTCAGTTGTAGATCTACTCTTCCGAACGGCTCTTTTCCCTCTGGCTTATGTTCCCGACCACACCCACGTGCTTGGCTGCACTTCGTACAGCCCCATTACATGTAGCTACACCCTACTTAGCTATCCTTTCTCCTGGGGATCCACATTGGGAATTGATAAGGAAATATCAACAGAGAGCAGAAGAAACCTTCCATCAGGAGGAAAATGCCCTGTCTCTTTCCAGGTCCTTCCATGAAGGCACACACATCCACTAAGACAGCAAAACCAAGTATGGACATCACCCACGGGACTCTACAAAGAACCCCTGGGAATCCCCAAATGCAACTGGTTGGGAACAAATACAGCTGGCATGGTACCAGCGGCTGTTAGCAAACAGAAGGACCAAGAACGTCCAAGTAAATAGGAGACAAGCACTCCGAAGCTCGGTAAGTCAATTGGGGACTAGAACATACACTGCAGGAGATTTGCACACTAAAACACGTGCGAGGGGAGTGTGATAAGGGCTGGGGGGCGCTGGGCAGTCTGGATCTCACAACTAACCAGCCCAAGTGCTTTCCCAGAGCAGAGCCCCTCCCTTGAAGAAACTGCTGGGTGTGGTACCCATATTGAGCAAGAGTGAGGAAGAGATAAGTTCTCAATACACAGAAGAAAGAAAACAGATATGAGAAAAGCAGTAAAAGGTATTTCTTAAGAACCAGCATGATAACTGGAGCAAACTTTGACAGCGATTTTATTTTACCATCAACACCCGTGGAAACAGCATGGTTCCACCATCAACATCCATGGAAACAGCAGCCAGGAAATCAAAGGGTTTACTGTGTTAGCCAAATGTGCTGCCCAAACCCTCACTGAAGTGGTGGAGAACAAGGCTGTCACTTGCAGGATTAAGGTGGGCCCGACCCAAGCCATGGCATTTTCCATATGCAAGTGAGAGTCCGACGTGAAGTGAGGACGACAGAAGAATTTGTATAGCTGAGTTATGGGATTGGAATGGGTAAGTGTAGCATGGACTGCCAGGAGAGCAAGTGAATCGATCTTGGAAGAACGACAGCCAGAGTGCTCCTGAGCAGCAAGGATGGCGAGACTCTGCCTTACACACTTCGGACATATGACCAGGAGAGACCAGTCCCTGGAGAAGGACATCCTGCTTGGTAGAGCAGAAGGTCAGCCAAAAGAGGAAGGCCCCCAATCAGATGGATCTGAACACTGGCTGCAACCTAACCATTGTGAAGGAGGCGCAGGCAGGGTTCCTTCCCGTGGCTTACAGGGTGGTTGTGATGTCCACACCGACTTGACAGCACACAACAACCCTCAATGAGCCTTCTGTCCTAAAGGTTTAGGAAAGATTGTTTTACATTATAAGTGAAGTTGAGCCCCAGAAAATGGATTGAAGCCAACTCGAGTACAAAGTCATTCTCAGGGAAAATGAGAATAAGAAACAGCCTTTCAGACAATAGACTGTGCCAGAAAGGTATGCCTCCACATCAGATGAAAACTATAATATTTAAAAATGAGTTGACTGAAGGTCAGCTCTGAGTCATGCAGCGGAAGAAACCCTGCCTGGTCCGGAGCCGCCACACAGTCAATTATGCCTGAGCTCAGTGCTGCCGCCACGGGGTCAGCCTGCCTCCTCGATGCCTTCCTCTCTTTCTACGCTGTGCTGGCTCAATTAGGAGTCTCTGTTTTACTTCGCTGGGTTGTAATGTCCATTGCAATGGCTGTGCAGGCTCACAGACAAAATTCATGATTAAAGGGTTTATTAAGGCCATAATGCCAGTGGAAAATGCTCAGGGTTGTTTATCAGAACGTGTTACAGAGTCCTGTCAAACCTGGGAACAATGCCCAAAGGGGACCCCCGCCCCAGTAAGCCTCAGTCGGAAGGCACTCGGCTCCACTTCCGTGGGTCAGAAAGTCCCAACTTCCCCACTTAAGTGCCCAGCCAGACCCCACTCTGCCAGCCAGACTCCCGCACAAGGCACTGAGCTTCCCTTGCTCCGTGGGTTGGGAAATCCACCCCTCCGTCCCAGCCTCTGGAACCTGGTTCTGCAGCTGCTCCTCTGATGTCACAGCTGTCAGCTGGATCCAGGAGGTTCACTGCGCAGGGATCTCAGATCCAGAGGATGAGCTCCACTCCTGGCTCTTGCTGGTAATGAGATCCCTCCCCCTGCTTCTCATAGGCCTCAATTTAGACACAGGAGCATGCCATGCCGAGAGTCCTGTTTGCAGTTACTCAGGTGAATCCTATCACTATCTTCCCTTATTGTCTTACCGTACCCGTGCAGGGCAAGGGTCTGGGTTAGGGACTTTGGCTAGGAGAACCACGTTAAATAATCCACTGCCCCTGCAACTGCCACTCCACTTCACCTAGCGTAACGCCCTTTTCCAGAGACTCGTCCCTCCTGATGGCATACCAACCCTGTACTTCAAATGCATCAATTCTTCTGTGCTCTGCCTTATTCATTGTCCAGCTTACACACGCATAGCAGGCAGTTGACAATACCATGGCTGGGATCAGGCACACCCTAGTCCTCAAAGCGGCATCCTTGCTCTTCAAGAAGTCTCGTGCAGCAGAGTTGCCCAGTGCAATGTGCATTGCCTGATTTCTTGACCGCAGCTTCCATTGATTGTAAATCCAAGAAAGATTAAATCCCTGACAACATCAGCCTTTTCTCCATTTACCATGCTGTTGCTTGTTGGTCTGCTGGTGAGGGGTTTTGTATGTTGAACGGTGAGTTGTAACCCATACTGAAGGCTGGAGTCCTCGATCTTCATCAGTAAGTGCTTCAAGTCTTCTAGTCTCTCAGGAAGCAAGGTTGTATCACCTACCTGCACAAGGCACAATGTTGTTAAGCTTTCCTCTAAGCCTGATGCATCTCAAGGTAGCACATTGGACGCTGAATAAGGAAGACCTAAGAGCCATCAATGTGTTTGAATTATGGTCCCGGCAAAGAATGTTGAAAGTACCACATACCGACAAAAGAAGAGACAAATATGACTTAGAAGAAGTTCGGCAAGAGTGCTCCTTAGAGGCAAGAATGGCAAGACTTCGTCTCATGTACTTTACCATACTTGGTAAAGTAGAGGGGCGGTGAAAAAGTAGAAGGCCTTCAATGAGATGGACGGACACCATGGCTATAACCATGGGTTCAGGCACAGGAACATTTGTGAGGTGGCACAGGACCCGGCAGTGTTCTGTCCTGCTGTTCACGGAGTCACGATGGGTTGGAACCATCTCCATGGTATCTAGCAGCAACAACTCATCCTGATGCCACACTCTTCTTCATATAGTCTGTCCAGCTTCTCGGATTATCTGCTCAGCCTATAGGTTGACTTAAGTGCAGTGAGAGATCCAACCCCGACACACGCCTTTCCTGATTTTAGTCAATACAGTATGCCCTTGTACTGTTTAATGACTGCCTCTTGGTCTATGTACAGGTTCCACATAAGCACCTTGAAGAATTCTACAATAACCATTCTTTGTCATTTTATCCATAATTTGTTATGATCCACACAGTCGAATGCCTTTGCATAGTCAGTGAAACACAAGTACACATCTCTGGCATTCTCTGCTTCCAGCCAAGAGCCATCTGAAAGAGCAACATATGGTAGATTTAGAAAAATGACAGAGCTCAGGAAGAATTTTTTAAAATATTTTAGAAATTAAGAAAAAATTAGAAGGAACATAAGATCAAGTAAACTCAATTGATAAGTACGAAGAGAAAAGGAAGGGGGAAACAATAATAAAAGAGATGTGTGGTCAGCTCAGGAATGACCCCCGAGGTGACCAGATCCCAGTCAACAGAACCTGCATGTGTGCCACCTGACAGGATGAAAAGGGACTTTGCAGGTGTGGTCACGTGAAGGACTCGTGACGGCGGGCGATGCTGGGTCATCTGGATGTGTCCACTCTAATCACATGGGCACTTAGGAGCAGGAAACGATCCCCACTGTGGCCACAGGAACTTGTGACTGTGACAGAATGGCCACTGGGGTGCTGCATAGCTGACTTTGAAGATGGAAACCAGACCACGACAAGCCAAGGAACGTGAACTGAAAATGGCAAGGACACGGATTTATCCCTAGACCCCCAGGAAGGACCACAACCCTAGGGGAGGCCTTGACCCTAGTCCGGGGAGGACTTGGTTGCGTTGCTGACTTACAGGACCACACAATGCTACACTTGTGTTTTGGGAGCCGCTCTTACCTGTTTTCAGCAAGTCAGGCCTGACTCCCACCACCCTACAGGACAGCGTGGAACTGCCTTGTTCAAGCCACGACCTTGGTGGTGATGTGCTACTTGCAGCAATATAAAATGGAAAGCAAGATTTCAAAGATAGGAGTGCATAACCAAAGAAGACCAGCCAAGAAGATGCTACATATATAATGCACTACTGAAATACACATCGGAGGGTAAACGTATAACTGCAAAATCACAGAAACCTTTATTAAACAAAAGTACCCAAGGTGAAGCTATGGCTCCTTGGCATTCACCTAGGTCTGTCCAGTTCTGAAGGCAGCGTTCCCATCCCTCTAACCTGTCCACGGAGAGTTCTGCCCTCTGTAAGCTGCATGTCACCATGACAGTGTTGGCCTCCATTGGGGACTCAAATCCTGTGCTTTGGGTGTGGGGAACAGAAAGATGGGTAAAGGGGAAAGATGAGAGCTGCAGGGCAGCTGGAGGAAGGTTCCCAAGGGTTTCCTCATAGGAAGCACTGGCCACCCTTGAAGAAGGGACAAGGACATTGTCATGATGGAAACTAATTTGCTGGCACCTCTTTCCTCTTCTCACCAACGTAGTTTTGAATTTTCTTTAAAATACATCCTAATAATGTATGGATGTGCTTTATACAATTGATGTATGTATATGTATGGATTGTGGTAAGAGTTGTATGAGTCCCTAATAAAATGTAAAAGAAGAAAAGAGAAAAAAATGATTAGGGCAAAGACTGTACAGATGTGCTTTATACAATTGATGTATGTATATGTATGAACTGTGAAAAGAATTGTATGAGCCCCAATAAATTGTTAAAAAAATACATCCTAATAATCCCTCATGATTGTCCTGTATCCTCCAAGAAAAGCTGTCAAGATTACTCCTTTGACTTTCCCAAGAGCAGTTGCCACAGGCTTCTGCGCTGATCTCACTTCTTTGAATGTAAGTGGTCCAGCAGATCCCCTTGAAAGTCACTGTGTCGATGAATGGAGGACTTAATACGGTTCTCCTAGCCTTAGCTTTGTCACTCCCACGAAACATCCTTCCCTCTCCTGATGGGTTCTGGGTAGAAAGGTGAGGGCATGGGGGAGATGCTGATTGGAATCTATGTTTCTAGTGTGAGTGGTCGTCATTGGGGTTATTGTGACACTCATCCTGCTGGGTCTAAAGTGGGCCATCTGAGAAGCAAGGAAGGGGCTCTCTACCAGCAAGCGGGAAGAGCCCGGAGTAGAACATGCTATTTGGACCCTGAGACTCTGCGCATTGAACCTCCCTGATTCAGGAGGCAGCGGTGACACCAGGGGAGTAGCATAACAACAACAGAATCAGGAGCCAGAGCAGGGCACACACAGAGCGGTGGACTTCACAGCCCACAGAGCAAGTGAAGCTGACCGCTTTGGGCCAGGAAACTGGCTTGTGAAGTGGGGTGCCTCTGAGCACTTAAGTCAGGGAGCTGGGTTTGCTGAGCCATGGACCTGGAGCTGTATGCCTTCGGGTTGAGACGTATAGTAGAGTGGCCTGCCCTTTGGGTGTTTATCGGCATCCTCAAAAGAGCTCAGTAACATTACCTGAGCAGGGCAGAGACCCAGACCTGATCAAGAGGCTGAGGGCCAGAGGGAGGCCTGTCTGCGGGCATCCCACTGACCGAATAACTGTATCCTGATCCTTTCTCACCTGATGTGTAACCAGTTCATGTCCCTCATGAACCCCATCATCACGAGCATCAGCTGTAAGGCCCGTGTGTCCACTGCAGGGAATTTTCAAGGCCAGTCACAGCAGTGGAGTGCTGTGAGAGGGGCAACTGGGGGCAGAATAGGAGAAAGAGGGAGGGTGGAGGTAGGTCTTACCTCCAGCCTGGGGAGCTGGAGGAAGTGAGATGTGGTCCCTCACCTTTGTCCTCAGAGGGCACCCCCACCAGACAAAGACAAGTCTGATGCCGAGAGAACATGTCTCAACCGCCCACTGATCGCACCAACTTGTGCAAACACACTATGTTTGGAATAAACCCCTGCAGGCGTGGACTGGAACCCTAGTAGGGATATTTTTTTACTTACTCTTATGTGTGCAGATGTATATATGTGCATGTATGTGCATACGGATGGCACCTAATCACAACATACATGATTACATGGACAAATACAGACAATATGTATAAAGCAATAGTGGTTTCTTGAAGAAAAAAAGAGCAACATTGAAATTCCATCTATTGAAAGATACCCTGCAGACCTTGGAATTCAAGTCCAAATGCCCAACACCAGACTCTTGCAGCAAACCAACTGAAGAAGAAAAAATGGAGGGAGAAGAAAAAGAAATTCTCAGCCCACTTTTCCCTCACAAAGACAAATACAAGAAAATGTGTCATCAGGTTATCCAACACTGTCTGCCAGGACCAGTGGGAGTGACATCTTTAACATCTTTAAGGAGAGTAAAGAGGAGCCCAAGTGATTACCAAGGACAAAAGAAAACATTTATTAAAGTACAAGGACTGGGAATGTTGCTTGTATAAGCATTCCTGAGGAATCTTCTAGAACTCTAGTTTCAAACAGCCCAAATGACTGACGCTCGGTGATGAAAGTCAGTGTAAAACTACAAATGAAGAGTACAAGCAATGGCCTGCTCCAGACAGCCTGCTCCCACCCCTGAGAGCCAAGTTGTTAAAATGCCAGACTCTGTGAGCGGCCCACTAAACACAGACCTTGCCATCATCAAATGGGGCAGACGTGCAATAAAGCCAGCTGCGTTCAAAGCAAAGGTAATGAATACTCAGAACACCCCACTGCCTCGTAACTGCTTTGCAGCTCTCTCTGCTCTTGAGGCTGTTGGCATCGGCAGTATCCCACCGTCAGTGACTTCACACTGGGAGCTGGATATTGGCCATGAGGAAAGAGTTCATTCCATGGAGAGCTGGGCCCAAACTCACCCACCAGCACACCGTTCGCACCAAGGGAGACGGTAGATTGTAGACAGATACTGGTTCTGACAGTGTAGATGCAGCAAACCCGAGGCCAAAGAGGGCCAAGTATCAGGAGAGTGCGTGCAAGTCAATGCTTTCCCTCTTCAGGAATAGTCTCAGGCGATAGTGATGGTGGTGGTATTTCTGGAGTGCTTTGCATCTTGGGATACAGAGAATCAATGTGGTGTTCGGTGCCATGGAGTCAGCCCAACGCACATCAACCCCACGTACCACAGCATGAGCCAGCCTGGCCCTGCACCATCCTCACAATTGTCTTGTTTGAACCCCTGATGCAGCCACTGGGTCAAGCTGTCTCCTCCAGGGTCTTCCTCTTCCACTGGCATCCTTGACTGGGCATGATGTCTCTTCCAGGGACCGGTCCCTCCTGCTGACATGCCTCAAGGACGTGAGACAAAGTCTCACCATGCTTGCTTATAAGGAGCCTTCCAAGACAGTCCTGGCATTTCCCACAGCCCTGGAGAGTCTAACTCTAGGGTAGGAGTTAATGCTCTCCGACACAGCCTAGGGTTCTACTTTTGGTCGCACTCCTATGACGGATTTGTAGTCAGATGCCAAGTCTTGCCCGTCTGTATACCCAGAGTTCTTGAGCAGCGCAGTGTGCATTTAATTGGATAGACACCCAATGGATAATGATCAGAAAGTAGAGCTTTACATTTCAAGATTCTAATGTTTATCTAGTGGTACGTTTTTTTTTAACAAGTGGCATGAGTTCATTACAGAGCATTCAAAAATCAAACACAGGGGAAAAAAATCCGGGTATGTTTGTAGCCCATTTCTTTATATAAGTAGGTTACGTACCAACACCTGTGCTTACAGCAGTTATTTGAGAAGCTGTTGAGTATAACAGAAAGAATCCCTAACTGACTCTCTCACTGTAGTAGGCTCCATTGTCAACCACACATCTATATCCTAGCTGTATGATTGAGTTATTTCACATCTCTCTACAAATGGTGGATGATGTGAGCTTCCGACTAGAAGAAATGCAAAGAAAACAAGTGAAATTGAAAATGTCTTAGTGACAGCAGTCAACTTCACAATTCCCCCAATTTTTACCGGGAATGTCTGGGAAGTAGTGTCCCTGGGGCTGACTTCAAATGTTGAGCACTGATCGTATGGAACAACACCATGAGACGGTTGCATGGCCACGAGCCGTGAAAGTGGTGATTCACCAAGGTTCTGAATGTCAGGTGAAAAGACGCCATCATTTCCCCAGAATGTCCTCCCACAACTGGTTTGTGAATAAGCATAGTTTTGCAGCACAATATCGTAATAGAACTATCTATAGAGAACTAATAACAATACGTAACCAACCTATCTAATATGTTTTTCTCACACACTTCGCATCATCAAGTGCTTCTGACCAGCTGTGCCACTCTTTAAAAAAAACATCTTAACCTAGTCTTTAAACCTGAATTATAAGAGGAGACATTGAACTTTGAATGTCTTCAACTACACAAAATGGACACAAACCAGGTGCACAGAACAATGGTCTGTGTTCCTGCTGTGTGTGTTAGGCCTAAGGGACACTCGAGTGTCTCAGAAGGGACCCCACAGATGTAACCAGGACTTCATACTTACCATTCTGTTTGTTTGGTAAAATGTAGCCGGGGAGGGGAGTGAATATACACATTCATATACATATATGTATGTATGTTTATAATATAATATGTATACTATGAGGTGACCCTGGATGGATCAAAAGAGCCCGCCCCTTGATTAGCAGCCCTGCACCACTCAAGGACTCCAGATCCCCTACCGAGAAGTACACATCCACCTTGGCATGGGAGATCGGCAATTAGCCGCCGCCCGACTCTCGCAGCAGATCCCTTCCCAGAGCTGCTTCTTTGTGCTGGGTCACATCATGCGGGATTGCCTGGCACAGCCAAGTAGCACAAAGCCCCACAGCCACAGGCCCTAACCAGTGTCGTTGGGTGCTCTCCGTCCGTTCCAACTCCTAATGACCCTATCTGTACAACTAAATGAACGCCTGCCCCGTCCCGCGCCATCCTCGCGGTGATTCCTGTGCTTGAGCTCATGGTGCAGCTACTGTGCCCACCCATCTTGTTGACAGCCTTCCTCTCCTTCACTGCCCTCTACTTTACCAAGCTTGATGCCCTTCTCCAGGGACACGTCTCTCCTGCTAACACGGCCAAAGTACACGAGAGGAAGTCTCTGCAGCCTGACTTCTAAGGAGCCTTCTGGTTGTCCTTTCGATGGCAGGTTTCTTCCGGCTCTTAGCAGTGCATGGCACTTTTAAATTCCTTCAAAGGCATAAGTTCTCCAGCCTTCCTTACTCAATGTCCAACTCTCGTGTGCATATGAAGCGATTGAACATCACATGGTTTGTGCCAGACACACCTTAGTTTTCAAGTAACATCCTTGATTTCCTACACTTTAAGGAGGCTTGTGCAATGCACTGTGTAATCTCTTGACTGCCGCGTCCATGAGCCCAATTGTGGATCCAAACAAAACGAAATCCTTGACAACTTCAACCTTTTCTCCGTGGATCATGGTGTGACCTATTGGTCCAGTTGTGAGGATTTGGGTTTTCTCTACATTGAATTGTAGAAGGCTGCAATCTTTGATCTTCATCAGCAAGTGCTTCAAGTCCTCCGCACTTTCATCAAGCAAGGTTGAGTCACCTGCATAATCAATCACACATTACATAAAAATGAGGCACATTCCTCTAAACCAGCAGCTTCCCACCTGTGCTTTGCAGACCCTCGGGGTGCTGTCCTTTCAGGAGGGCCACAGGTGGACATGGTTTCCACGGTCACACTGGGGTGTAGAAGTGCTGCGAAGGAAAGCTATAGGAATCAAAGCCATGGTCGGTGAGCTCAGCACCACACGCGTCCAAGGAAAGAGCAAGGCCCCAGGCCACAGGCGATGTCCTTCACACCAATGCATCATTAAAACCTTTGGAAACCTTGACCCTTGTGGATGTACCTGTGAAATACTCTGTGAGAAAAGGGGTGGTGTGCTGCTGTGGGTTAGACTGTGCCTTCCAAAGAGAGAGGCCTCAACCCTTGGTACCTGTGAACATGGCCTTATTTTGGAATAGCTTCTTGGTGGATGTAATTTGGAGACTATGTGGAGCAGTGGGTTAAGAGTTAGGATGCTACCCACAAGGTCAGTGGTTCAAGCCCACTAGCCGCCTCCTCAGGAGACAGCTGTGCTTCTGTTAAGATGCGTCATCTTGGAAACCGTGGGGTGCTCTCATCTGTCCTATCGCATCACTGTGAGTCAGAGCCACTGCAGCAGGTGGGTAGATGACCAGTGTGAGCTGACATGCAGTCGTCCTGGGTAGGGTTTGTCCTAGTCCGCAGTGCCTGGTGTCTGTGGGAGAGGACACACAGGTATCCAGGGAAGGCAGCCATGGGATGACGGAGGCAGACACTGGAGGGACACTATTGGGGTTCCAGCTGAGGCCAAGTCCACTGACCAATACCTCAGTGAAACAAGCCTGGGGGCCTGCTGGTTTCCCAGGGCGCATCCAAGTGTGCTTAGACTGCAGTGAAGAGTCATTCAACAGACCAGGAATAAAAGGCAACAGAAAGATAGCTAACCCACCACCTCTGAGTCAGTCTGGACACGGCGGCCCGTTAGGGCGGAAGTGAACCACTCCCTAGGGTTTCCGAGATTGATCTTGTGGGAGCAAACAGCCTCCTCTTTCACACTGGGAGTAGCCCGTGGGTTTGAACTGCTGATTTCCAGAGTGTGCAATCGCCTGGGGAAAATGTTGGAAATGATTGCAAGAAAGACCAAGGTGGCAATGCAGAGGCAGGCAGTGAGCACAGGCTGTTGAGAAAATGGTACCCATAGACCTGCCGGGTGCTCAGTGGTCACAGGCCCTCAGCTGGTGGGAGCTAAAAGGCAACAAAGCACAGCGCAATGAAACAAAGTCAGATGGTACAAGCCTGTAGATGCCTCCGGCCCCCAACAGCCAGAGGGACCAGAAAGACTCTTTGATGAAGCCTCCGACAGAGAGTAGCTCTCGGTGGAGACCCACCCTCAGAACTGCAGGGCACTTGTCATGGCCGCCAGGACACCAACCAGGAGCCAGGGCCCGTGGCCATGTCCCAGAAGTGCAAAGCATCTGAGCTAGCTGCCAGCTGGCACGTTATTGTCACACCAAAGAAATCCCAACAAGATAGCTCGCTGCTTCAGCGTCAGCCTTGAGAAGCCAGTTTCCCAAAGCATGAATTCAGTCTGTCACCTCCAGGAAAACAGCTGACGGAATACACTGCCAAGAACAAACCCGGCATTTCAAGCTCAGAGGAGAAGTTTAGAGAGCTCACGTCTGCCGAAGGAGCCATGCTGCTGCTGTGGGTCAGCAGTTCAAAGCCACCAGCTGCTCCTCATGAAAGAGAGGAGACTCTCGCTCCTGTAAAGACTTCCAGTCTTGGAAACCCACAGGCCAGTTCTACTTTGTCCTATCCTGTTACTGTGAGTGGAATTGACTCGATGTCCGTGGGTTTGTTGTGAGCACGAGAGCTTCCCCACCCTTCCAGAATCTCCTGGTGAGGTCGGTGTTGACATGATTCCAACCTATGGCAACCCCACAGGAAAGAGTAGGACTGCCTTGTGGGTGTCTGGGCCTGTGACTGTCGGTGTTGACAAGAAGAGGGTGGTTCTTCCATGTCTGATGAAATGTGTCCACAGTTGGACCATCGACAAGACTGCACCAATAGTTTCTAAATGGTTAATTCATGATAGAATCAAACCAAACTCTCTGCCCTCGGGTCGATTCCTGATAGGACAGAGCAGAACTGCCCCTGTGGGTTTCTGAGATTGTGACTCTTTGGGGGACCAGACAGCCTCATCTTTCTCCTGTGGAGGGGCTGGTGGTTTCAAACTGATGACTTTTCAGTGAGCAGTACAGTGCCTAACCCACCATGACACCACCAGGACTTCTGAGCAAGAACCAGACCACACCTGGCACTTGTTTATTGTTGCTGCCCTGCCAAGTGACCACAAACTCAGACCCTTAGACACACAATGCCGTGGTCTTACCAGTCTGTTAGCCCAAAGGCCGCCATGGTCACATGAGGTCAAAATCAAGGTGTTCTTTGTCTTTTCCCCAACAAAAAGCCAACCCGCCGCCATGAGGCCATTCCATCTCATAGAGACCCAAGAGGACAGAGCGCAACGGCCTCGCGGGGTTTCCAGGATGACAGAGCCTTACCAGAGCAGGCAGCCTCATCTTTCCCCCAGGAACGACTCAGGTGTTTGAACTGTAATTAGCAGTAATTGCAATTAGCAGCCCCACCTCTACCCCAATGCACCACTGGGGCTACTCTGGTCTTTCCCAGCTGCTTTATTTCTGGGTTCCTGGATCCTCCTGCATGTTCCAAGTCAGCAGGGCCGGTGTGAGGGCTTTGCAGATGCTCTGGCTCTTGTGCAATTGCATCTCCCACCCAGCAGCCTAGGCATGACCACACCCATACATCTCCTGGATGTGTAAGAACCACGTTCACGGGTTCTGAAGATGAGAACATGCACAGATGTATACAGGACGCACGCCGCTGTGGCAGCAGGTAAACCCAGCCCAGTTCTCGCCTCTAGGTCAGATGTTAAGCTGGAGGCATTTCCTGAGTAGCACAGCTTCAGAGCTGACAAAAGAAGGATGCACGAGGAAAAGGAAGCAGGAGGAAAAAAGGGGGAAATTTTTTTTAAGGAGAAGCAGGAAGACCACAGCAGGTGGACATAGAGGTCAATGAATCTAAGATCGGCCAGCCGGAGGGCAAGTCCTGATGGCTCCCAGGGTCCACAGGCAATGGGGCGAGCAGTGGCTCTAGTCCAGAGAGCTGGAGGTTGGGGAGCAGATGCCGGAGGCAGGCCAGCAAGAAGTGAGCAAGCTCTGCATGGTGTATACTTATGGATCTGAACTGGGCCATGCCCCTGAGGAAAGGTCACCGTGACTGTCACCTGAGGAAGGGTGACATTCGCTGTATCGCTGCTCACAGGGCCTCCCAGCATTACCTTAGATGGCATCGTGGGGAGGCCTCCATTAGGGTACCACAGAGACTGCTGGCCCAGAAAACCTCAACACTGAACAGCCCACGACAAAGGAGCCACTCAGAAGGCAAGGTCGTGACAGGGACTTTAAGGCCACAGAGTGCAAAACAATGGAATTCATTTCACTTCCACTGGGAAGCTAAACTTCAGAAACGCGGGGGCTTTCGCTGAGTGGTCTGCAAAGTCTACGAAACGATCCCTTCCCTTTCCCACCACCTCCTTGTGTGGGGCTGGGTTTTCATGTTCAATCACACCAAACAGCATCCGGGTTTCTCAGGGTCAAAGAGGGGGACCCCGCTCTCACCCATGACAGCAGAGGTTCAGGCACGAGATTTGCAGCGATGCCGCATGATGTCACACGTCTTACAAACTTGGCTTGAGGTTGGAAGATACTATCGATTTCCATGAAGCTATGAGTGGGGTACACGAGAGCCTCCACGTGTCCTGTCCATGGCCTGCCCCTAGAGCGCCCCTCCTCTCCAGGCCTCATGCATAGCTGACCATCGAGAACACCTATCACCAAGGCTCTTCTAGCAGCGGTCATGGCCAGCCTTGCAGGGGCAGCTAGCAGGGAGCCTTCAGCCAGCACTCCCGCCATGGTGTGGCCGGACTCACAACTCCCTCCCCCACCCCTTCCCTGCCTGAAACACTGCAAAACCCTGCCTTGACAGGAGTGTGTGTGTGTGTGTAGTGGGTGGTGCTGGAGTGGTGGGAGGGGCCCAGACCAAGTGCAGACCAAGCCCTAGCCCCGCCTTCTGCCACAGGGTCACCTCCTAAATAATGAAGTCCACATCTAGAAGAGTGGCCCCTGGTCTGTTTTCAGGCTCTCGACCCCTAGTCACTGGGAAGGACGGTTCCTGTTAGTTGAACGCTGAGAAATGTGTCGAGCCAGTTCAGTTTCATTTCCAGCACGGTGAGCAGTGCTGACCTGAGCTCACGTCAACAAGAATGCTGGGGAGTGAGGGGTCTGAGAGAGGCGACTCTGAGGGCCTTTCTGACACAGGGGGTCCAGGAGTGCGATGGGAAGGCTGTATTCGGAATGCTCCTTAAGACATTCTCCCCCTTCATCCTGCGGTATGGGTGGGCAATGCCAAGGAGGGCTCGGGGACCCTGTGTCCGTCTGCCATTGAGCTCGGCGTACATCCCTTCCACATCCATCCACCTGCAGCCCATCAGGGCACGCGTGAGGATGCCCTCTTCCCCGGGCGCTGCTAGAAGAATGAGAGCTGGAGATGCGGGGGTCCGTTTGGGTTGCTTTGGAGTGTTTGTCTCTAGAGGGGCTGTGGGGGCCAAACCGCTGCTAGCTGAGTGGGTTCAGGGAGACCAGCATGATAAATGGAGTCGATGCTGACTCCCAGACCCTACTTGACAGACCACAGTGCCCTTCAGGCCTCTGTGACTGTAACCTTGGTGACAGCAGATGGCCATGTCTTTCTGCCCAACGAGCAGCTGGTGGACGCAGCTGCTGACCTTCCCGTGGGCAGCTGAGGATGTCATCATTGTGCCAGGAAGTCCCTCCTAGAAGCCCACCACCTCTGCAGGAAGTCCCCTCTAGATGCCCGTCATTTCTCTCTCTCAGCAGGTTCCAGAACTTCCCCTTTGGTTCTGTAAGCTCCTCTTTCCGGCCATCTTTTCCATGTGGAATTGTACTAAGGATGTCAATAACCCACTTCAGGGGCCCAGCCACTGTATGGGGAGGCAGGAGGCACAGGTTGTGCTTAAGAAGTCTCTTGAGTGGTCACGGCAACGACAGGATTAGCAGTTGTTCAGTGACCCGACTTCCGAATGCCTTTGGACTAGTGTGTGGCAAAGGGGAAAGCAAGCAATAAAACAGAAACCAAAACCCCCAAACAAAACAGAGCTGAACTCGAGAAAACAAGGCTAATCCACAAATTGGAGGAAGGATACCTGGAGGAACTGGAAGGGGCTGGGTAGCCTACAAGCCCAGCCTCCAGGAACAGCTGGTTGGACCGGTGCGTGGAGCATGACCCCGTCTTTGCCATGAGGCAGCAGAGGGTCACTGTGCAGCTGTCCTGCAGAATGGCAGTCAGGGGGTTGGGGAGGAGTGGGTGCACTCCTGAGAGAGGAGCAGACAGTGATGAAACAATGCGGGTGAGCAGCAGTTCAAGGCCGAAGGGAAGGCAGTGACAATGGGAGAGAAATGTGCCAGAAAGGAAGGCAGAGGGCACTCAGGAACAGGAGTGCAGGGCCCCTCTCTGCACAGGCTCAGCATCCTAGAAAAGGAGGGGTCAGGAGGTGAGGGCACACGGTCCCAGCAGCCGTCTGCTCCGAGCACAGCATGTAGGCTCTGGCAAAGCAGGCCTCGGACTCACAGCAACTCTATAGGGCAAGGTGGGATGGAGCTGTGGACCTCCAAGTTTGTACTGTGTAAGGAGCAGAAGGCCCATCTCCCTCCCACAGAGACGCTGGTGGTTTCTCTTTGCAGCATCAGTCTGCCGCTTAGAAGTGCGCCGCTAGCCCTGCCTGCCGCCAGGGCTCCTCAGCCTCTACTTCAGCAATGAAAAGGGAGGTCTAAAGGAAGGACTGTGCACCAGAGGTGGGGCAGAGAGATCCGCACCCAGCTCCAGCCACAGGGAGATTCTGCCCAAGCTTGGGCATTTATCTCAAAGGGTTGATCAAGCAGATTATCTGAGTCACAGCACCAAACATGTTAGGTTTCTGGGATGGTTTCCCCAGTTCTGGTTCTCAAAGCTGAAAGAATTCACGCGGTAGAAGCACTTTGGTAATTCAAGTAACTTTCATGGGTGAAAGGGAAGTTTCGGGTAATACAGTCTCAGATAGTACACACCATCTCTGGAAGGCATGCAAGGCTGTGCGGGGGACTACACCAGAGTTCGGGGCTGAAAATGGTCACTTCTGGGGAATGTGAAAAACCACGTGGAAAATGGCCAGAAAGGAGTCCCAGAACCCAAAAAAGAAGAGAGTGCCCGCCGAAAGAGAGCGAACTCTGGAGCCAAGAAGGGAGATAGGGCGTGGGCATGTTCACTGCATACTCCGGAGAGACGCCCACCCTCCAACCTGAAAGAGAGAGGCCTGCCCTCAGTCTACCCCCACAGGTGGGGTGGTTGTGGCATGGCGGAGGGTATTGGCCATTCTTAGTGGCTGGGTTTACACACATGTATGACTTAGTGTTGCTGGTGTTTAGGGTGTGTACCCAGGTTGACCTTCACCTGGCCTAGATGACCTCAGTCTGAGCATTCCAGCTTTGGATTGCCCCCATAGGTGTCTAACATGTACCTGATTTCTTTCAAACCCCTTTACTGTGGCATGGTCAGCGGGTTTTCATTTAGGGTAGGCATTCGGTGGAGACCACCCCCTGTATCCCTAATCTTCCTACCTGTCAGAATCTCCAGGGTTGGTGTGTCACCCTGTGGTTTCTCATGGTATCTCCCCTCACGGGCAAGGCTGCCTGGTGAAACCGCACTCCTGCCTCCCCACCCCAGCTCCACACAGCTCCTCATCCATTGGCCAAGGTGGAGATCCTCCTGTCTTCCCAATAGCTAGAGCTATGGCCCATTCTACCTGTGGCAGTTACATCACCTCCTGTCAACTTGAGCGAAGGGGTGGGGTTTCACCTGTCAATCAGGTCCTAGCCAATGAAACCTCTGTGTGGGCATGACCTTCTCCTGAGGATTCTGGGAACTCCTGTCTTCCTCCCTGGAGGCGGGACACACAACCTCTCTGCTTCACATTCCTGTTGACAAGCCACATGGAGATATGCTGGTGGCAGCCAGAGCCCTGGAGCTGGAGGAGCCACATGGAGAGCCATGCCAGCGCTGAGATGCTTCTACAAGCCTTTCCACCCACTGGCCTTTGAGCTTCCTGCATTTGGCATCATTGCATGTGCTGTGTGAGTCTGTAGAATTTATGGACTAGTATCAGACATATGGACTAATTAATATTGGACTTATGGACTTGATCTGGACTGGGCTGTTTTCTTAATAGATAATTACTCTTAGATATAAAACTCTTACACACATACATACAAGTGTCCCTAGTTAACCTGGACTAACACATGACCCATGGGGGTATGTGACACCAAGAGCTACGGCATCAGGTGACACCCACCTTCAGAACAGCCCCGCCTTAGGAGCCCCTCTCTAGCACCACACACCCTGTGTCATTTTGGTGTCACCCTCTGACAGTGTTAAGGTATGTAGTCCACCACCCTACCCAAGGGATGCATAGTCGTAAGACCCATGATCTATCGAGGGAGGGCATTCCCCAGGGCTCACAGCTGCAAGAGAAAGTAGAGAAGATCCAGTTGCTGCAGCGTAGCATGGGGGAGCTCGCGTTCCAGAAGCAATGATGGGACCTGAGCCATTTACTGAGGATGTAAAGAGCGGAAATTGGAACAAACACTGTTGCTATGGAGATGCTGGAAGGCCAGGAAGAGCTCAGGAGGGAGGCTGGAAGGCCACGTGGCTTCTCTGAGCTCATAGGCCTTCCACCTGGGAGCACAGTTCAGCTAGGACACGTGCAGATAGTGGTGTCAGGCTGCTCACAACAAGGTCGGGTGTTCAAATTCACTAGCTGCTCCTCAGAAAGATGACATTGTCTGTTCCCTTGAAGATTTACTGCCCCAGAAGCTCCACATGGGACCACTACGAGTCTGGATCTCCTCAATGGCAGTGGCTGTGGTCTGAGTCAGTCTAGCTACTGATGTCCCTGGGGTGTTGACAGAGAATGGGCTGCTGACCCAAAGGCTGGAGTTCAGAGCCCACCCAGAATTGCCTTGGAAGCAAGGCCTGGTGATCTCCGTACGAAAGGCCAGGCACTGAAATAGGACACAGCTCAGAAGGGTTGGGTAAGGAGGAAGCCTGGAAGCGGGGAGGACATGGGAGGATGTGGGAGGAGCTGTGTGACGTTGAGGATGTGACAGTCGGTGTGATGGAGCTATGTGGGAGGGAACTGTGGAGTGGACGACAGGTGTCCAGCTGTGAACCTTCGCCTCTCCCCCAACCAGGAGTGGAAGAGACACACGTGGGGGGCGCCTGAGAGTCGGCACTGACACCCCACACCTGGCCCAGAGCAATTTCGACTTGTGCAGTGTGGGGTAACCAGCCTTCTTCCCCAGTCTGCCCCTCAGCACACAGGTATGACTACTGCTCCTGTTTGATGTGTGCATGCACAGACGTGTGTGGGCGGCCGCGTGATGACCCTGCCGGCCGCTTCTGCCCACACAGATCCTGAAGCGGGGGAGGAAAGCCTAGGGATGAGGCAATCACGTTGACTGGGGCTGACAAAGGGCCTTATGAGGCAACCCGGCCCAGCACACCACGGTGCCCGTTGCTGGATCAGGTTCCCAGGACGCAAACTGTCCCATGCCCTTCCTGACTAGCTGGCTGCATTCCGGAAAAGGAACAAGATTGTATTCAGACGGACCAGATTTCCTCTTGTCATCCGTGGCCAAGTTTCTCCTTGGAAGATGTGAGAAGAGAAACACAGATGGTTCACAATCAGAAAGCCCATGCCACCCGGCCCGGTGTCGGAGTTCTACCTCTCGGTCTGAACTCACGATGCGGATCCTTGGAGAAGATCAGTAAGGACGGGTCAGAACGGCCTGCCTCTGGAAGGTGATGTCACCTGCCGGCCAGGGAAGCTCTGACCTTCACCCTTTTCCTTTGAGCCAGGGAAGCCCTCTGAGGCCCTGCTGGGCGCACAGCCACCGGGCTAGGGACTGGGCCTTCCCGGCCTGTCTGTGTGATGCAGGAGAGGCTGCAGCAAAATGTGGGCATGTCTGAGCCCTGTCATGAAAGGGCAAACTGCCGCCCCCTCCCTCTTCTCTGCTTCCCACGGGAACAGGTCTGGGGACGGTTGAGGAGCCATGTGAGTGCCCTCATGTGACGGGGCTGACCGCATGCCCTGGGTCACGCCAGCGTTTGGGTGGCTCCGTGGAGAAGGACACCAATAGGTGCTGGAGCCACTGTAGCTGGGGACCTTTGTCCCAGCGCTGGGCAGATAAGAAGTGACGCGCGCACCTACTCTTCTTCACAAAGAGCTGGAGCAGCAGGCCTGGGTGGGGGCCTGGGGTGAGAGAGAGAAAAGTTAGACAAGGCTGATTCCAGATAGCCATGACAGCCGAGAGTCCTGCCCCACCAGGAAGTGAACGGTCTCACACCATGAAGGTGAACTCCACCTGGAGGAGGCCGCTCTTGCCCCCTATGTCGACTGCCTGCCAACCAGAGGGGCTCATCGGCACTCTCTCCAACCATGCTCCCCCGCAGTTCCTGAGGTTTTTGATGGCGAATATTTTCGGTGGCGAATCCCTCTGAAGAGGACAGCTCCGGCCTTCCTAATGTGCCCAATGTGTCCTTAGTCTGGAAGCTCGGCTGACGCCTGTTCACCAGGGCAGACTCTCCTGGCTTTGGAAAGAGAGGCGGCATAGCTTCCTGCTTCACAGCACCACGCTGACAGACAGTGGGCTGTGGGGAAGGCACCTGACCAGGCAGGTTGCTTTGAGTTGGAACGGGCTCAGAGGCACCTGGCCACGACGACGACAACAACTGTGGGACAGTCCCTGGAGACAGGCACCGTGCTTGGTGAAGCAGGAGGTCAGCGAAAAAGAAGAAAGCCCTCCAGGAGATGGACTTATGCGGTGGCTGTGACAACAGGCCCCCACGGGACCGGGCAGTGTTCTGTCTGTGGTCCAAACGGTCACCATGCGTCGCACCAGCTACACGGCACCTGGCATCAACCACAGACAGGGCCCGTGGACATACGTGCAACCCAAGGATTGCCTCAAGATTCCTGGAAACTTGTCAAAGTTCTGTTGTGGTTCCATGAGGAATCCCAGGATCTTTCAGCTGATTGGGGCTTTGGAGTCCTGTGGGTACTTCCTGTTTCCTGGACGGCGGGCGAATGAATGGAGAGATGAGGGGCATGGCCCAGTACCCCAAGCTTGTCTCCAGAAGGACCGGGCAGCCTGGCAAGCATGCACATTCTGGGCACAGAACAGAGACCATCAAGGCAACTTCAGGAGCGTGACATGACTGCCTGTCAATCTCAGGACCTTTCCGGTATGTTCTGAGAGGAAGAGGTGCCCCATGCAGGAGACCTGGGATCAATCCCTACCCAATGTGCCACACGGTGGGAGACAAACCAGGCTCTCTACTCCCACAAAGAGTGAACCAAACCAAACCGAACTCACAGCATCCGGTCAATGCTGACTCATAGCAACCCCCTCACCCCACCCCCCAGTGGGTTTCTGAGACTGAAACTCTCTACGGGAGTAGAAAGGCCAGTCTTTATCCCAAGGAGGTGGTTTCAAACTGCCAACCCTGAGGATGGCAGCCCAACACATAGCCACTGCACTGCCAGGGCTCCTCCTGCGGTGATAGAGTCTCTGCGAGTCAGCAGTGAGTAAGCATCAGCCACCCCGCTCAGTCTGTGCAGGTCGTGTGCTGCTGGGATGCTCAGGAGGCGTCCTCCTAGACTGAGGGGGACTAGGAAGAAAGGCCTGGTGACCCACTTCTGAAAACCAGCCATTAAGAACCCCGAGTTCCACAGTTCTGTGCACTGTGACCGGGGAGTGTCGCCAGGAGTCAGAGGGACACCCAGCGGTCACTTTAATCAGCCAGCGAGTGTTTACAGGGCCTCCACGTACATGAACGACCGAGGTGGGAGACCTGGTGGCACACTGATGAAGCGCTCAGCAGCCAACCAGATGGCTGGAGGTTCAAGCCCACCAGCCGAGCTGAGGGAGGAAGATGTGACTGACATCAGCCTCCACAAAGGTGCACAGCCTTGCTGGCCCTGGGGGTGGCTCTACTCTGTCCTAGAAGGCCAGTCATGGTGAGTGGGAACTCAGTCTCGGCCCAAGGGGGCGGGGGCTGGACCTGCGGTCCTCAGTGCGTACCACACAGGGTTTGCAGTCAGAAGGCAGAGGTACTCCTGCAGTGGAGAGCTTGGTGCTGTGGTTAAAACAGTCAGGTCTGTGCATTCCTCTCGCTTTTGATTATTTATGAGAGTTTTATAAAACAGCTCAAGGAAACAGCCTTTTCTCATCTCCACGTGGGAGTGAGTGTGTGTGTGTGTGTGACCTTTTGTGCCTCTTCCGGAGTAAATGACCTTTTGGTGACAGCCATCAGAAACGCTCCAGGCAGTGTAGCAAGAGCATGAAGGCCTCTGGGCCCCGACATTCACACCTTCAACACCGGAGGGTCACTTCTCTGTGGTTCCACCTGTTAAAGGGACATCATCCATGGGAAGGCCAGGGCGCTGCTAGGCTCCCTCCTGGCCCAGGCTTTCAGAGCCAGAGGTGGGATATTTAAGGGCTCCCCCAAGTGGGTTCTTCTCTCCCTGCCAGAAATGTGAGTGGGGAGAGAAGAGCAAGGGCATGGGGAGCACCCAGACGGGGTCGTGCTTCCCCAGCTCTCAGGGGAGGGGCATCTGCTGCAAACACAGGCCCCCCTGGAAAGGATGGTGGTGATGTCTAGTTGCAGCTGAGCCCTGGGACCCTGGATGGTGGCCCAGGTGGGGACCCTGCCATGTTCCTCCTCTCAGATGCCCTGGGCCCCATGCCCAGCCCCACACAGTACCCGCTGAACAGCCATGCGCTCATGGCCATGGGAACCAAGTGCCCTTGGGCCTACCTTGGTGATGCTAGCCTCCTCCCTCCAGGACCCTCCCGCAGTCCCCGGACCCCCGAGGACCCCTGCTAGAGAGCAGGCTGCGTCCCCATCCCTCCGACCTGCTCGCCTGGCGTCTGCTCATCAAGAGAAGCTGACCTGTGGACACAGCCGCAGGTAGGAGGGGGCAGGGCTGCTTCAAGAAGCCAGCTAGAGGCCCTGTAGCACTTGTGCAGGCCGTGTAGTCCCCAACTGGTGCCTCAGACACACCCCTACATTCTCATATGCACTGCATGTACCCTCACGCCCACTCTCACACCTGCTCGTGAATACGCTCACACACATTTTTCCACACCTCATGCGTGCGTGCACACACACTCACACTCATAGACATTTGCACGTGCACACAGGTACAAACTCCCAAGGATATGCACTCACGCACAGTTTCTCACACATGGACCTACATGCTCAAGCTTACACCCACACACACTCACATTCTCATGGACTCACTCACACCCATGTGCATTGTAACACAGATCCTTCATCCACACACACCTTTCGACACATCCACCTTCACACACTCACAGACTCTCAGACACACTCACCCCCCATGCATACCCATATGCTCTCCTGCACGCACACATTCTCACTTCACAGAGCTCTCAGACACACACACGCTCACACGCACACTTGCACACATTCATACACACACACATTCTCACTTCACACAGCTCTCAGACACACACATGAGCACACGCACACTCTCATACTTGCACACACTCATACACACACTCATATCATCACACATACACACACACACACCTGCACAGATCAGGGAAGACCCTGAGGTGACGTGACCAGACCCATTTCTGACTCAAGAGGGAAGCCTGGTAGCACGGTTGTTAAGTGCTCCACTGCTAACCGGAAGGAAGGGAGGATCCAGTGTCAGAGAGCACGGTAAGCCAGAAAGCATGGGCTGACTTGTGCTTACTCACTCACCAGTAGCGAACAGTTTCACATTTTCCTCTCGATTTCAGGTCCAGCTGGCAGCTGTCATGTTCCCAGTCTCGGCAACTTCCTGCAGAATCAAGCTTCTTCCTGAACGCCCACCGCGGAAGACAAAACACGGAGCATTTTACTTTGGATTCGTATGAAGCGCAAGTAGATTCGTGCTTACCTGGCTCCTTGGACACTCCACCATGGGCGGGCGGTTCAAACCCATGTATGAGAGAAGGAAACGCTGGCTGGTCCCGCGTCGCCTCACAGGGGTCCCGTCCAACTGGAGGGGTCCTCATCAAGCAATGCTCCTCTGCTGTGCATGTTTCCCATGGGAAACAGAACTGGGAGTGCATGTGGACAAATTCTCTACACCATACGTGAAGGAGGCTGGGGAGCCAGCGCTCCCCTGGAGGGAGACCTTCACGCTCTTAGGTTGGATGTCCCCCCAATAATGCCAATGTTAAGGTGCCATGTGCAACACAGGGCGGCTACTATCCACCTTCAAGTTGAATTGAAGGTAAACTGCTGGAAGGCTTTCTGCCTAAAGGTTATCTGGCATCAAAAGCAGGCAGACCATCTAACTCCAAGTATGCCCCTCCCTTCTGATGAGGAACCTAGATTATTCCCCTGGACAAGAGCTCAGGGACACCCAAGGTCAAGCCAGCCCTACAGGTAGGCTGCCAGCGGAACCCTATGGCCCACCCATCTTGTTTCCTGTGTGCCTTCCTCTTTAGGTATGCATCTAGTGCCCCTCCCTCCTACTGCACGTATGTATGCGCCGGCTCGCCCCCTCCTGTTACATGTGGGCCTCTAATACAGCCCCTGTCTGTTCCCTAAGTACTTTCTGTGGCTCGCATGCCCGAGACCAGATTAGTCCATGTAAGGATACATTTTCTCTTTCCGCTCAGAGCTGGTGCCCAATGCCGTGGCGGAGGTGAGCACCCCAAAACTTTTGTCTGTCTCTTAATTTCTTCCCTTCAATCACACAACCTTCCCTTAGTAGCCATCTGGATGTGGGACTGGATCCCACAGTCTTCAGGGACCACTTCTCTCAGAAGTTGACTCAGGCCTCCTTCCTAGTCTGTCTGAGTCTGAAAGCTCAGCAGAAGCCTATCCACCACGCTGGCCCTGCTGGGATAGAAGCTGATGGTGGCCTAGCTTCACAGGCACGCACCAGCCAGCAGGGCGCCACACAGTGACGGACAAGTGACGGTCGAAGTAATGCTTTGGGACTGCCCTTCTCTGTGCCATGGGGTTGCTGTGAGTCACGGGTGGACTTGGTGACAACCGGGTTTGCTTGGGTTTGATTTCTGTTGGGCTTCAGACTGAGAGCTGAGCCTACCACCGGCGATAGAGTCCAGAAGAGCAAACTTCCTTTCAACAGTGAGGCTCCCCTGGTGACCTGTGTGCTGTGCTTCCTGAGCATGTGAGGAGGCATGCAGAGGGTGAAGGTCCAGGTAGGAGGGGGCAGATAGGTGAGCGAGCAGGTGGAAAGCACAGCCCTTCCCTCACCTCCAGAGATTTGGAGCAAAGGGCTCTGATGGATTGTCCTACCTCTGGTTCTCATGGGGTCAGGGCAGCCTTGATGACTTGATGGCAGGCATGTGGACATAGGCTGGCTCTTAATTGGATTGTCCTCAAAGGAGTGGGAAACACCTCCAGGGCAGGCTCTGACCTGCCAGCCCTTCACAGGTCTCTCTGGGTGCTTTGAAGGCAGGCATGCCGTGGGCAATCATAAAATGAATGCAGAATGGCATACTCTGAGATGGAATTCAAGTTCACCCACAGGTGCCTGGTATCTACGGCCGCAAAATCCACTGTGGGAAACCCTGTGGAGCAGCCCAGTCCTGCCCTGACAAGGTCACCACTTGAGGTCCCCACTTGAGGTGAATCCAAGTCCACTTGAGAGCAGTTGGCTTAAGCCGCTGTGTGGGACTTCCTCCTGCACCCAGGCACACACACTCTCCTCTCCTCACCCCCTTCCCAGATCCAGCGCCCCTCCCATAATGACCTTCCACAGGTGTGCATCTAAGGTGTGTGCGCCTGAGCAGTCTCTGATCACTGCATCCATCGCCAGCTGTGAGCAATCCATCCAGCAAGAACATTGTACATTCATATCAGAGCTCCAGGGGTCCAGGCAGGCTGTGTGATCCTTCCCTCCTGCAGGTAGACAGAGAAGAAGTGGTGCCCCTCATGGACAAATGGACGTCGTGGGAGCAGGGAAGGTGCCTTGTGGTTTTTCATTCGGAGGCTCGTGAGCTCAGCGTGTACTTTAGGGCTGATGTTTGGGTGAAGGTCTCTAAAAGATGGGCATCAGACATTGGGACAGAAGCACAAATTCCGTGCTTGCCACACACAGACAATGGGTCGGCCAGGCTGCTCTGTCCTGGGACACGTTCCAGAATGCCAGACATGGAGCTGCTCTACCTTGGGACCATCAAGTTTAAAATGGTGCAATGTCACCACTCGTGGTGGCTCGCATGTTGGCATGATGCCAGAAGCTACACTGCCACTATTTCAAGTACCAGCAGGGTCACCCATGGGAGACAGGCATCAGCAGAACTTCCAAGTCCAGACAGACTAAGTCCACAAGTCCATTATTAGCCCATATGTCTGATACCAATCTATAAATTCCTCTTTAGACCTAGGCCACACATGCAATGACGCCAAATGCAGGAAGATCACAGGGAAGTAGGTGGAAAGTCTTATAGATTTAGTGGCAGTGGAAGCGTCCCAGTGCTGGCACGGGTCTCCACGTGGCTTCTCCAGCTTCCAGGCTCTGGCTGCATCCGTGTAGCTTCATCAGGCTCCTTGTCAGGAATGTCTTGCAGGAGTGAGCACGTGTCCTCCTCCAACGAGCTATTGATCTCCTTAGCACCTCCAAATGAGGTCATCAAGCTGCGACCTTGTTGACAGGCTAAACTTCACCCCTTCACTCTTAAGTCTCAGATTGACAACAGATCATGTAATTAATACAAAAGTCCTCTCTCACACAAATGAGTCTCCCTGTGTTTGTTTCTCTAGTCTGCCCGGACTAACACACTACCTCAGTCATGTGGATGGAGTAGAATCTTCATTGACTGATGTGGCACAACGCAAGCGCCCATTCATCAGGATGTGAACTGTAGCAAGCATGAGTCTAGGAAAAGTGGAAGCCATCACAAACACAAACGAGATGGACGACCCAGAGATCGATATCTGCGTCAGGAATGACCTGGGATGGGTATAGCTAGAAGGATCATCCTATCTATGGTCTACTATGCCAGAAATGTCTCAATGAAGAGGAAAGACACCAGGTCCATCAAAAAAAAGAACATTTCAGGGTCCGCCCTGAAACAATGCTGCTGGTGATCCGAGAATACCCATCCACCTGCACGGAAGGTCAGTTATGAACAATTACTATTCAAATGTATCCACCCAGCAGTCATGCCCCAAATGAAGCAATGGAAGAATCCTCCAAACTTCTGCAGTCTGGACAGGCTGTGATTGATCCAACATGCAATCAAGATGATGGTTACTGAAATACATGATAATTACGGATGATTGGATCAGTGAGGCAGGACCAATAGATGGAAAATGTGGCCCTGCTGAGAGATGAAACAATGCCAGAGATCACACGATGGAATTTCACACAACCAACCTTCACTGCAGACACCTGTTTTCCCCCAACAGCCACAGTAACTATACACATGATTGATAACTATACACACGGTAACTATACACATGATAACTATACACACGGTGGCTATACACATGATAACTATACACACGGTAACTATACACATGATAACTGTACACACGGTAACTATACACACGACTATACACATGATAACTATACACACGGTGACTATGCACATGATAACTATACACACGGTGGCTATACACATGATAACTATACACACGGTGACTATACACATGATAACTGTACACACGGTGACTATGCACATGATAACTGTACACACGGTAACTATGCACATGATAACTATACACACGGTAACTATACACATGATAACTATACACACGGTAACTATACACATGCTAACTATACACACGGTGACTATGCACATGATAACTATACACACGGTGACTATACACATGATAACTGTACACACGGTGACTATACACATGATAACTGTACACACGGTGACTATACACATGATAACTGTACACACGGTAACTATGCACATGATAACTATACACACGGTAACTATGCACATGATAACTATACACACGGTGACTATGCACATGATAACTGTACACACGGTAACTATACACATGATAACTGTACACACGGTAACTATGCACATGATAACTTTACACACGGTAACTATGCATATGATAACTGTACACACGGTGACTATACACATGATAACTATACACACGGTGACTATGCACATGATAACTATACACATGGTAACTATGCACATGATAACTATACACACGGTGACTATGCACATGATAACTATACACACGGTAACTATGCACATGATAACTGTACACACGGTGACTATGCACATGATAACTGTACACACGGTAACTATGCACATGATAACTGTACACATGGTGACTATGCACATGATAACTGTACACACGGTAACTATGCACATGATAACTGTACACACGGTGACTATGCACATGATAACTGTACACACGGTAACTATGCACATGATAACTGTACACACGGTGACTATGCACATGATAACTGTACACACGGTAACTATGCACATGATAACTGTACACACGGTAACTATACACATGATAACTGTACACACGGTAACTATACACATGCTAACTATACACACGGTAACTATGCACATGAGAACTATACACACGGTGACTATACACATGGATCTTGCAGGAAAGGCGACAGAGGGATCGAATCCACTGCATTAGAAAGTAACAGCGGAGAAGCTCAATTCCATCAGTCAGAACCAGGCCTGGGCCACCTGTGGAACAGACCGCTGATTGCTCAGCCGCAAGTTCAATTTCAAGCTTTGGCATGAGAACAGCACCACGGTGCTGAGCTTGTGCCACCTGTATGTCGAGACCAGCACAAGAATAGACTTCAGCTCCTCTTTTGTCCCGCCCCCACCCTCGTAACCCCTTGATAAATTATAAATCATTATAGATTTTCACATCTTACACTGACCACTGTCTCCCTTCCCCCATAGTTTCTGTTGAGCTGATACCAAGGGCTCAATAGACAGTAAATGTCTAGAAAAGAATGGTGGCAACATATGTACAAATGTGCTTGATACAATTGATGCATGGATTGTCATAAGCGTTGTAACTCAATAAAATGATCTTTTAATAGTTAAAAAAATAGATTGCACTCACAGGCCAGCTGTGGGGTGACATCCAGGCCACCATGCAGGAAAAAAAAAAGGCATTCAAAACACAGGAAAGAGAAAAACAGCCACCAAAATGGACTTCAGAACAGGCTCTGAAACTTGCTTTCCAGCAAAAAGCATCTAAAGCGAATGGAAGAAATACGTTAGAGGGGAACAGAAGATTCCGAAAGGCTGCAGAAGACAAGTTAAGTGCTGTCATGAAATGTGCAAAGACCTGGAGTTAGAAAACCAAACTACCTCAAGCTGAAAGCCTGAAGAAAAACCAATCCAGCTTTGAGCTGTATATTGAAGAATTCTATGGGCAAAATATCGCATGGCCCAGGAAGCATCAAAGAACATAGAAAGAATATATAGTCACCGAACCAAAAAGAATGATTGAGGTTCAACTATTTGAGGAGGCAGCATAGGATCAAGGACCAATGGTATTGAAGGAAAAAGTACACAGTGCATTCAAGGCACTGGTGATAAACAAGAATCCAGAATTGAGATGCTTCAACAGACTGATTGAATGCAAGACACCACACTCGCTCATCACGAAATTTGGAAGACAACAACCTGGTTAACTGACTCAAAGAGATTCATATTAATACCCATTCCAAAGAAAGGTGACCCAATAAAATGAAAAGAAACTGATTAAACTGCATCGTTAATTCCACATGCCAATATAGCTTTGCTAAAGATAATTAAGAAATGGTCTGGCAGTATGACAGGGAGCTGCCAGAGGTTCAGACGGATTCAGAAGAGGACATGGAACAAGGAGATCCTTGCTGACGTCTGATGGATGTTGGCTGAAAGCAGAGAATACCAGAAAGAGGTTCGCCTGTGTTTTATTGACTGTGCAGGCATTTGTCTGGGTCACAACATATTACGGATAACATTTCGAAGAAGGGGAATTTCAAAACGTCACATTATTCTCATGCTGAACCTGTACGGAGACCAAAAAGCGCTCTTCAGAGAACGAGGGCGTGGCGCATAGTTTTAATCAGGACAAGTGTTCAGCAGGGCGGTATCTTTTCACTCTATCTACTCAGGTTGCATGCAGAGTTAGTAATCCAAGAACCGGACTTCGTGGACAATAAGCTGGCAGCAGGATTTGAGGAAGAATCCTTAACGACTGTGATATGCAGATGGCACAACCTTGCTTGCTGGCAGCAGAGAGGCCTCCAACACACTACACCTCCTCGAAAAGAAACCAGCGCCGGCCCGGGACGGGGGCGGGGCCTCGAGGAGAGGGCGTGGCCACGAGTCGGGGTGTGGCCACAGGGCGTGTTCTCCTGCGCCCCAGGGAGGGGGCGCGGCCCAAGGCCCGGCGGGGCGGAGAGAGGGCGTGTCCTGGGCGGCGCCTGCGCAAGTCGGCCATCGGTAAGCGGAAGCGCGCTGACTCTGGGCATTGGGGTCAGCAGCAGGACGGTCGGGAACTTGGGGTTTCTGGTACGTGGGAGCCGAGGCGGGAATGCGGGTTCCGGGGCGGCGGGAGGGGTACAGCCGCAGAAGTCTGCCTGCAACTCCGCCCGTTTACTACAGGTCGGAACCCCCTGTGGGCGGTGGGGCCTCAGGAGTCCCACAGAGGGACTCTCAGGAATCGGGGGTGGGTGTCGCAGAAGGTCCTCCAGAGGGACATTCAAGAGAGGAGGACCCGGGGTCTCCTGGGGCAACAGTGAAGAGCAGGGAGTCACACGGTCTCTCTGAGGGATACTCAGGGGCGCGGTGTGCACGGGGTCCCCCCCACCCTCGAGGGACACTCGGGAGAAGAGGGCAGCACTCCTCCTTAGGAGCACTCGGGAGTGGGGTGCACACGGGGTCCCCTGGAGGGACACCCAGAAGGGCAGGTGGGGTGGAATGCCTGTGTGTGCAGAATCCTGCTCTCAGGGCAGCTGGCCACTGCCCCTGGCCCCAGGCCTCTCTGGGACCCTGCGCTGAGTTTACCCTCAGGCACCGGCCTCCTGGGGCCTGAACATCCGGTGGTCGGATTCTGTTTCAGATTTCAGGACAGGCAGATGGGGCTGGCAAGCAGGCTTGGTTCAGACTCACCCTTCCGGGTGCCTGTGAGATAGTGGCTCCCTCCGGGGACCCTGGCCTCTCTGCTGCCCCTCAATCGGGAAAACGGCACTCAAGAGTCATTTCACCTGGAGCAGAAAAACCTGCGCAGGCACCTGAGTTTCGAGAAAACTCGTGGTGGGGGCTCCTGGTACTGTGTGTGTCCACTGAAGGCTGGCACTGGGAATGACTTGTGACGTTTCCCTCCTCAGATTTCACCTCCATGGAGCGCAGAGCCCTTCTCGGTGCCCTGTTGTGCAGCCTGGCCCTGTACGGCCTGTGCACCGCCAGCAGCATCCTGAAGACGTGAGTCTGCTGTCAGAGAAGTGTGGGAGCGTGTGGGAGTGCCTCGCTGGGCCTGCCTGTGGGGCTGCCTGTCACTCAGAAGACTCGGGGCTACTTTGGTTAGGGTTTTTGATGGGGTGTGTGGGATGGAGGCAGGAGTCACCCGGGGCTTGTGGAGACCAGAGGCAGGGTGGTATCCATGAGCCCACCAGCTGCTCTGCGGGAGAAAGCCCCGACTCCCAAAAGATAAACAGCCTCCCCACTGCATGAGCAGGTCTTCTCTGCCCCCCAGATTCCCGAGAGTCGGAACCACTCAGTGGCTATGGATTTGGTTGTGGGTAGGTGGGACAGTGGCTGCTTGTGGGACGGTGTGTGGGGCTGGGTTGTCTAGAGAACAGAACCAGTGATCTTGTGTAAGTAAGGACAGGCCTTATTTCAAGAAGTAATATCACATCAAGCAAGTAGCCCAGCCCAGTCCAGCTCCAGTCCATGGGTCCGAGGCTAGCCGGGCCCTCTTCAGCCCCACGCAGCTGCAGGCTGATGATGCAGAAATGTGTGGCAGAAAAAGCCATTTAATCCCAGGTAATCCCAGGCCACGGGGCCCAGTCATGTGACCCCAAGGTCAGGGAGAGCACGCCAGGGCACCGGCCGCTCTCAGCATCCTGCAGCCCCCGTGGGGCCGCCCCTAGCGGCAGGCGCAGTGCTCTCAAGCAGGAAGGGCTGGGGCAGAGAGAGGAAGAGAAGCTCTCGCTGTCCCAGGTCACTAGGAGTCAGAATTAACTCTGGCAGTGAGTTGGGTTCCCACCCCGCTTGGTGAGCCCCTAAGAGGCTCATCAGGTTGCATTCACCCAGGGTTGAGTCGATATAAAATATAGCTGCTAACGTAGGCGGGCAGTGCAAACCCAGCAGCTGCTCCGTGGGAGCAAAGTGAGGCAGTGGGTGCCCGTGAAGACCACCCCAGCCTCTGAAGCTCGGTGTGGGCCCTCCACTCTGTAGGGCCTCGCGGAGTTGGGGTGGACAGGGTGTAGCAGGATATTTGCTCTCCTCCCCCAGGGGCAGCCATGACTGGAAGAAGCTGATCATGGTGCATCACTGGCCCCCCACTGTGTGCCAGGTGAGCCCCATCTGCTTGCCCCCTTCTGACCCCAAGACCATAGGGGCTGTGCCCCAGCTGCCCTCTGATCGTGTGGTACCTGGGGGCTATGCCCCCTGCCCCAAGGCCAGCCCTGAGCAGGACATGGGTGGCAGGCAGCATCCTTCAGAACCCATGACAGCAGCCCCTAGTGCTGTGTCTGCCTTAGCAGGTGTCTCGAGGACCGACTGAGCCCCAGGGAGAGGATTCGGTCAGTGTGCATCCCGGGGAGATGGGGTTTGTGCCTGGGTTGTTAGCTCCAACCAGAGGACCCAAGCCTGCCCCTTCACTGAGGCCCTGGGCTGACCCTGGCTCTGCCCTCAGGGGGAGCAGAGACCACCTGTTGGGAGGGGTTTGGTGCAGGGCTGAGTCCTGAGTGTGTAGCGTCCTTGTTGGGTAACAGCGCCCAGTGGGGGTGGGGTGGGGAGTGAGGTGACTGGGAAGGGGTGTCAGTGATCTGAGTGTCCAGTCTGGGCAGCTTGCTTTGCCTCCCACCCCCATGTTTCCAGGCTCCACCCATCCTCAGACACCTTTACTGCCTTTGACGGGTGGTTTGTTCCTGGGGCTGCTGGCTGACTCAGGTGGGTGGGCACCCGACCCGAGGAACCTTGGGAGAGAGGCCTGGTGCTCTGCTTACGCAGTAGGATCCCAGAGGATGTACCTGGCACCTGGCGCAGTTCGCACACAGGTGCTGCTGTAGGTCAGCCAACTCAGAGACTGGTGTGTGCTCCCACTGCCCCGTCACACCTGGGCCAGGCCTGTCAGCCCAGTGAAGACTGGGGGCCTTGGCGGACCCCACTGCAGAGTGGCTCTGGGTCCCCTTCCTGACAAGCCCCAAGCCAATCACTACCTTATGTCTGTCCCCAGGAAGGTGGGAACAACTGCAGCAACCCCCCGGACTACTGGACCATCCATGGACTGTGGTGAGCGGCTCCAGCCGAAGCCAGGGTTTGCGGGCGCAGTCGGCCTGGGCAGCCGTTGACTGGCTCGGCGAGCATTGTTTGTCTCTGACTCCTAATCGTGAGCCCGTTCCTTCTGTTGATCTGGTTCCACTCGAGTCTTTGTCTCACAGGTCTCTTTGGGGATCCCTGCATTGTACCCAGTTTCTTCATTTGGAGGCAACACAACGTGCAAACCTATGGTCTATGTAGAGGCCTGGGGGTGCCTTCGTTTAAGTGCTTGGCTGTTAACCGAAAGGTCACTGGTTCAAACCCACCCGCCGCTCAGTGGCAGAGTGTGCTATGGAGTCTGCATCCCTAAGGACCACTGCTCGGAAGCCCCCCTGGGCGGTGGGTCTCTGGCAATGGGCTTTGTCACATACGTGTGTCATAGGTGCATGTGTGTGGCATGTACACGTGCTGTGGATCTCCTGCCCTTCACATGTGCACATGTGGGGGTGCTCTAGGCAGCCCCTGGGCCAGGCCAGCCCTTCTTGTCTTCACTAACTGGAAGGGTGGGAACGCAAGTCCCCCACGGACCCAGGCGGTCCACCTCAGAAACACAAGCCGTGGAGGCCCTGAGAGCCCCGTTCCTCGGAACACACTTGGGTTGCCGCGGTCAGCGGGAGCGGGGCTGGAGACGTGGCAATGTTTCTGCTGCCCAGGCTGACTTCTCTGCTCCTCTTCGTTCCCAGGCCTGACAAAGGAGAAGAGTGTAACCGGTCCTGGAACTTTAATTTAGAAGAGATTAAGGTACGGGCAGCAGGACTGTGTCCTCCCCAGGTTCCCCTCCAGAGGCCAGTGTACCTTGGGCCTCCCTGCTACTGCTCCGGGAGCTCCTCACTGTTGAAGAACTGATTTGTTAAGAAGAAAAAATGGGCCGGGGCCCAAGCCAGCCCCACAGGGGCTCCTGGAGGTGCACCCCGCATGTGTGCAGAGTGGGCTCTGGTCCTGTCCTCTCCAGCCCCTGGCCAAGCCTGAGAGCCTGGTGGGAGCGGGCACCTCTGGGCAACTGTGGGGTCAGTCAGCATGCTCGCTTTTCCCTATGGGAAGCTGGGTGGGTTTCTAAGTGGGAACCTTGGGAGAGACGGAAATGACTTGGCTCTGAGTTCCCTAATTCTGCGATAGCAGAAGCCATGGGCAGGGGGGTTGTGGGGTTGTGGGGCAGGCTTTGAGGAAACGGAACTCCAGCTCTCGAAGCCCAGGAGGCTAGAAGCAGGGAGGGGGAAGGCAGTGGGGCCTGGCCTCCTGGGTGGTCTTCACACTGCAGCCCCCTGATCCTGGGTCTGATCTACTCAAGGCACCTTCAGCAGGTCCCACCTCCTACTAACTTCCTGCCAGGGCACTTGACCCCAGGTCCTCCCCATCCCGCACCCCAGCCTGGAGGTACAGGCCTCTTCGCGGCATCACAGATGCCCACCCTGTGTTCTCTTCTTCCCACCTGACCCCTCAGAGCCAGGCAGCGCTTGCTCCTCAGAGGGTCACTTCCCAGCCGCAGCCCACCCCCAAAATCTCACTGGCATTGTACTATCCCCCCAAGGGATCGCCTAATGTCCGAAAGCACCAGGACGTGCAGCTGCACTAGATTTCCACCTAGAGGGACGCAAACAGACACACACAGGGTGTGGACACTCCCCTCTACCTGCAGGTCACCAACCAGGAAGCTTTTCGGGAGCCTCCGGGATCAGAGCTATTATCACCCCTCTCCCATGGCCAAGACAGGGTGAATCCCCAGTGCAGTGGGGGGCGGGGGCCCTCCTGACTTATACCTATCCATTAGCCTCGGGCTCTGGTCTAAGCTCCTCCTGGGTTTCCTCCTGGGTCCGGGACAAACGAGAACAAAGGCCACTTTGTTTACACAAGGTGCTCTCCCACCTGCTTGGTGTTGGGTGACCGGTCCATGACACCCCATAGACAGACAGACCTGAGGTGGACTCATGAAAACAATGCCATTCCTAAATAGGGGTGAGGAATTCCAACACATCCCAGGGCAGACGCTTTGGCTCCAATGACTGGAGCTACAGCAGAAGTGGTCTCTTTCCCAATAGATCAGGAATTCGCCTACCATACATGGGATGTCAGACCATCTCTCTGTCTGTCTCTCACACACACAGGCTTCTTGTCCCGTGTGAGTAACTAGGGACGTGTCAGGCACCCCGAGCCAGGTCAGCACAATGGGGTCTCCCGAGTCAGAGCTTCCTGGAGCCTGTGTGGTGGCACCTAGATTTGCTGCGCATAGGATCCCTGCAGGAATGTGTGTCCTCCCAGTGGGAAGCCCTCCCACACTGGACTGAGCCCCTTGGCCCTGTCTTTCTTGGAAGGTCCTCTAAGACCACAGTCCAGGAGGCCACAGGTTCAGGGTCTCTGGGAGCTGTGACTGAGAACACCCTCACACTGGGCTTCTTCATGGTCAGTCTGCAGCGTCTGATGGGGGAAGTGCAGTCCAGACTTGGGGTACCTGCTACACACGTTGAGGTTTAGAGCTTGCCTGCCAACCACAGGAAGGGTGCCAAACCCATCTGCCGCTCCGGGGGAGAAGGGCGAGGCTAACTAGCTGCTCGGAGTGAGGATCCGCTCGATGGCAGTCGGTTTGATTTCCGAGACTGTCATCGGGGGAGCAGACAGCCTCATCTTTCTCCCTCAGCGCAGTCGGTGGATTTGAACCATCAGCCTGGCAGTTGGCAGCCCAACACTTGACGCACTGCTTTGCCAGGGCTCCTAGTTGTTCACCAGGAGTGGTTGCTTCAGCGCTCAATTGGCTGGAACCCACCCCGCTCCCAGTGGGGGAGTGGGGGAGGAGCCTGTGGCTGTTGTAAGGGTGACCCTTGGACCCTATGGGCAGCTCCACTCTTTCCTACGGGGTCCCTGTGAGCCAGAATCCACTCTATGGAAGTGGATATGGTTGGAGGCTTCCCCATCTGCATAAGGGGCCTTGAAGTAGAGGTGCAGTGTTTGGCTGCTAAACGAGAGGTTAGCGGTTCGAATCCATGGTAGAGAGAGACAAGGCAGTCTGCTACCATCAGGGAAACCATGCAGTGGGCTTCTGGTCCAGGGTCCTCGGTGGGTTGGGTCTGCATTGCGATGGGCCTGACTGTCCCGCCCAGAGCAGTTTGTCTCTGGGGGAAGGGGACACAGTTTCCAGATTCAGGGCCTTTATAGGGGCTCAGACTTCTCGGTGGTCATGCCTGAAGACAAAAACTCCAACCTAAACCCCCTGCCAGCCAGTTTATTCTAACTCGTAACGACCAGATAGGACAGGGTAGAATAGCCTCCATGGGTTTCCAAGGCTGTACATCTTCACGGGCGTAGAAAACCTCATCTTTCCCCTACAGAGCGGTGGGTGGGTTTGAGTGGCTGGCCTAATGTGCAGAGTGGCCCTTTGCTCGGGCAGGTCTAATCAGCGGAGCCCACCAAGGCAGCGTTCGGGGTGTGAGTTAAGTGGCCCCTAGGTGGGCTTGTTCACCCATGCTTTGTCCCCTCCACCTAGGACCTCATGCCGGAAATGAAGATGTACTGGCCTGATGTCCTTCACCCGTCCCCAAACGGCAGCCAGTTCTGGTAAGTGTCCCTCTCAGGGGCCACCCCAAGACTCCAAGCCCAGCTCCACCTTGCCACCCAGCAGAGACTCTCGGGCAGGGGATGGGTCCCGAGTCCCCTGGAGGGGAGGCAGGGGGAGAGAGGTGGAGGCACCTTCACTGAGGACTGGCCCCAGTGTTGCCAGGTCATGAAGCAGCAGCTTCTCCCTGGGTAAAGTCTTCGCTGGTTCTTGCTAACTGGCCCACGTCCACATCCTCACTCTCACGCACGCTCACATGCAAAGAGGTCAACAGTGTGCCACAGACTGGCACCCGGGGCCTCTGGCGGTAACTGGGTGGGGTTTTCTAATGTACTTTTTTCAAGACCCAATGGCATGAAGTCATTCTCCTCTGGTCAGCAAAAGCAGCTGGGTGGGACGGCCAGGGCTGCTGGCCATCTGCATCCTGGGTGTCTGGCTACTGAGTCAGCTGCTTCGCATGCAGGGGCTTTCCACGCAGGAAGGGACGCCCACCCTTGCCCTGGTGCGGGCCCAGGGCGTCCATCTCCAGGCCACTGTGTAACTGAGCCTTGCATTGTAGAAGCTCCCTGCAGCCATATTTCCCAGGGCGCAAGAACTTTTCCCTTCGGAAAGTTCTAGGAAATTATTTTGACCACCACGCCCAGTGTGCATAGGCCACTTCCACTTCTTGCCCACAAATAGCCCAAGGCTGCTGTCGGCTGTCCCTCTGTCCACAGGGGTCACCAGCTGCAGGGGGCGGTGGGTGGCTGGAGGGTAGCAGCGGGGCCCTTAGCTGCCTGTGCCAGTCTGGGACCCTGGGCATATGAGGGCAGGAGTTCTGCGAAAGCTCAGAGCCACATGGTGGCCAGAGACCAGCGCTGTGGATGATGCTCAGCACATGCTCTGGGCAGTCTGCCTTCCAGAAACTGCTTGGTGGATGTGCCCACCAAGGAGAGAGGGGCAGAAAGGGAGAAGTGGCCCCAAGAGTGACGGCTCTGAGGTTACTGTGGACACAGCGGATCACGTCACCGTCACTGTCACCGAGGGTGGATTGTGTAAAACTTGGGGTCAGTCGAGTGTGGTGAAGTGCCTGGACCACCGCAGCCACTGTGGAGGTCAGCATGTGGTGTCGGCAATCGATGAGTATTGATCCTGGTGAGAGGGCAGGTCTGCCTGGGTCGAGTTCTGCCAGGAAACCAGCCTCTAGCAAACAAGCGGGTCATAGGCGTGATTGCACAGTGATGAATATAAAGATCATCGTAAAGTCATAGACAACAGGAAAGCTAGGAGAGTAAAGTAAAGGGTCAAACACATTTTAGGTAGCACACTCACCTCAGCCCCTCCTGGTGGCCCACGTGGACGTGAAAGAAGAAAGCGGGAGCGAGAGCATCTTTGCGATCGTGGGATATCTGTAGGTAGCCATGAGACATGCATATTCAGTAGTTACATCCGTCACACATGTGTACTGTGGCAACCACAGTCCGTGTGGGGCCTCGTCAAAGTGGCCAGCCTCAGAATCAGACGGTTCGCTGTCAAGCAGGGACATATCGTGAGAGGCCACACAGGGTGACGGGCCAGAGGGCAGACAGTGCGCGCAAGTCCCTCTGAGCCTCAGTTTCCCCGTTTCTCACCTCAGAGGGAGGGTTTTACCTTGCAGCGCCGTGAGGGAAATTCATGGGCCAACGTTTAAGAGCCTTCAGCTGGGGTGGCACGGCAGTGCCAAGACGGCTGTCCACGGCGATCTTTCTCTCTCAAGTACAAATCGCTGTTGGTCTGTGGGTACTTGGGCAGGGCGCCCAGGTGCGGTCAGTCACTGCTGGACATGGAGGCGGGTGGGGGGGGGGGAGCAGGGACAGCACTGAGCCAGTTCCTGTCTCCTGCAGGGAGGCGAAGAGGGCCTCGACACGCTCTGTCAAGCCAGGCCGCCTGTGAGGTAGCGCAGGGCACTAATGGGAAGTGCCGAGCGCTCGGAGCACAGGGATCCTCCAAAGCCAGGCCTGTCCCTGAGCCGGCGAAGCCCCACCTCGCCACCTCACAGGGATGGCATTCCACCCTTCCCAAAACGCCCAAACTCACGGCCATTGAGTTAGTTCTGCCTCGTAGCGACCCCAGGGAAGAGAGGAGCCTGCCCAGGTGGGCTTCTGCGGCGGTTGCTTTACGGAAGTAGAAAGCTGGCGGAGGGAACCTTTTTTCCCCCACAAGGGGCAGGTGGATGCTTATTGCATCATTGCCCACATGGGCACAGTGGTCAAACATGAACCCAGGCCAGGCCTGCCGCTCTGTGGTGAGGCAACTGGTGTTTGTTAGCTGGTGCAACCATCTCGTGGGACGGTGAGTTCTGGGGAGGATCTCTGCTGGGCCTTGGGTCACCTTCCCACCAGGGCCCACGCCTGTGTCCACGTCCACAGGAAACACGAGTGGGACAAGCACGGGACCTGCGCTGCCCAGCTGGACACCCTGGACTCGGAGAGGAAGTACTTTGGGAAGAGCCTGGATCTCTACAAGCAGCTAGGCCTCAACAGGTAGGGCCACCGTCCATGTCCCTCCCGCCCGCCACCACTGTCCCCGGCCCCCGCAAACTCACCTGCTGCCATCCCACTCACAGAGGCCCTCTCAGGCAGGGTAGGACTGCCCCATCCCCTCGGGTTTCCGAGGCTGCAGATGTTAGATTCATCCAGCCCAGCACCACCAGCCTGTGGTCTTCCTCCTTCCTGTCCGGCAGCTGCAGGCATCAGGAGAGGCCTCCAGCCGACATCTGACCCCCAAGCTTGAACTGGAATGGCTGTACCTACTTCTCCCACTGTGTGGGCTGCTCCTTGATGTAAATCTCTTTCTGTAGACACACACACACACGTGCACGTCTGAGAAGGTTGTGCATCTGTTACAGGGCGGAAGGGGCAGGGGCAGGGCTGTCGGGTGGACGGGGTCAGGTTCCCCAGCAGGGTCTCATTGCACAGCCCGTCTGGTAGGAAAACACCCCAGTGCAACTTCAGGCAAGGGTGTCCCCGAGACCCTTGGGTGCGCGGTCACCCACTGACCGCTGATACATGTCAACCCGTGCATGTGAGAACAGTGAACCCCATATCTTAAGGAAACAGGCAAAGAACTGGGTTTAGGAAGACAAAGGTTAAGCCCACTCGGCATTTGTGAAGTGGAAAGGAGACTGACACCTGGAGTTGTCATCCTGAAGGATCCGAGGACAGACCGCTGTGCACAGGATGCCCCAGAGGCAGGTCAGCGGGATATGCAGTCACGGTGCCCGAAGCATTAGCCAGTGCTCCCCATTGCAGGAAGTCACACGGGCACATGATCTGGGGGTGCAGAAGGCAAAAGACAGGTACAAGGCTGTGGGAACCAGGGTCATACCAGCTTAAACAAGCTGTCGTGTACAAGTAACATGTGGCCCACCAGAATGAAGGCTGAGCGTGACGGTGGGACGAGAGGAAGTAAAAGGAGATAGAGGAAAGGACTAGGAGGCAAAGGGCATTTATAGAGGTCTAAATACATGCATGTACATATGTAAATATATTTATAATGATGATGGGGAAATAGATCTAGGTGCATATATTTATAGGTTTAGTATTAAGGTAGCAGATGGACATTGGGCCTCTACTCAAGTACTCCCTCAAGGCAAGAACACTTGGTTCTAATAACCCAGCATTCCATGAGCCTCACCTTCCCGACACGATCACTGAAGACAAAGCAGGTGCATAAGCAAATGTGAAGAAAGCTGATGGTGCCCGACTATCAGAAGATAGAATGTCTGAGGTCTTAAAGGTTTGAAGATAAGCAAGCAGTCATGTAGCTGAGAAGTAACAAAGCCTACATGGAAGAAGCACACCAGCCTGTGTGACCATGAGGTGTTGATGGGATCAGGTGTGGGGCATCAAAGGCACTGGACTGTGACTCTTGGCAAACCATGGATGGCATCGTGCAAGATGCGAATTCCAGAACACTTCCTTGTGCTCATGCAGAAGAACCTGTATGTGGGCCCACGAGGCGGTTGTGGGAACAGAACAGGGGATATGCAGGGTGGCAATCAGGAAAGGTGTGCATCAGGGTTGTCCCCCTCACCAAGTCATCCGAGAAGCCGGACTCTCTGAAGGAGAACCCAGCGTCAGGAGGGGCGAAGGCTCGTGAACAACCGTCAATGTGCAGGTGACACAAGCCTGCTTGCGTGTGGGTGTAGCTGGGGGTGAGAGCAAGTGTGTGTGAGGTGAGTGGAGAGACGGCGTTGGTACAGCTGCTGGGATTCAGAAGACAAGGGTGGCTGTCTCGGTGCTGTCCTGCTACGCTCCCATCGACACCTGTTTAACCCCTTCTTTAAGCCAGAAAGTGTGGGGGGGGGGGGGGGGGCTTTTCCTGGCTCTGGCCATTGGGATATTTGTAACATCACTCTCAGGCCATACAAAAGTATCGGTTTAAAAGCGAGCTTGCTGTCGTGGGCCAAACATCATTTAGTTAACTCATCCCTACAACGGTGGCTGGAACCTCTTCCCTTTGACGTGGCAGTGGCACTAGCTGTTGGCAAGGATCTGTGGGCCTTCCATGGCCAGTGGGTGCGACATGCCCCCCCCCAGTGTAACTGAGCATTAAACGCATCCCTCATCTGTAAACGAAAGGAAGCAACTTTGTGGAAAGTACAAGATACTTGGAAACTTATTTTCCTGACCCTCCAAAATGTAGCCAGCTTCCGCCATCTAAGTCCTGAGGGGAACAAACAGGAGCAAGTCTGCTGCTCAGCTTTGCAGCTCCAGGAGGGCCAGGAGCAGCTCCCGCTTTTCTGCCAACTACAGCTAGGGCAGCGCCCATGGGGAGCCCCTGAGGATGCTCTGCTACAGGAAGCTGTCCTGTGCCTGCCCACAGAAGCCCAGGTGATAGACGGACAGATGGGGTGACGGTTGGTCATAAGGAACTGGCTTAGGCGACCGTGGGAACTGGCCTGCCCGGCATCTGTGGGGCAGGTGGAAGCCTGGAGACTCCAGCAGAAAAGTTGAGGGGCTTCCAGAAGTTCACAGGAAATGGAACAACCAAACGGGTTTCCCTCCCTCTCTGAAGGCCCTGTATTTCAGCCGGAGCGAGTGCTGTATATGGGATAAGCTAGAACTCAGCGCTGCTCAGAAACGGGTATTTGAAAGGCAGAGCGACCCGGTCAGGCAGCTAATTTCTGTCCCCCTTTCCACTTCAGCGTGTTCCAGAAGCTGGGGATCAAGCCGTCCACCAACTACTACCAGGTGGGTCTCGCCCTCTGCTTCCTTCCTGCTGTCGGCCCCTGACCGTGCTCCACGTCCAGCACCAGCCACTGTGCTGCCCTCAAGCTGCTGGCCATTGTGTCTGCTGTGCTGCAGGTGCCCCTGCGGCCGTGCCACCTGTGGGTGTGGCGTGCGGGTGGGGGCGCATCGTGAGGGGTACTGCAGGGTCTGACTTCACTGGGAGAGCAGAGGGGTCACTGTGGGGGGGTGGTGTGGTGGTGGGCTGGGGGAGGGACCGAGTTGTTAGGGAGGCGGGACAGCTGCCTGTGCACCCCTAACAGCCTGAGTCCTCGTCTCGGGAGCCAGGTGTGGTCTCCCGACTGGTGCCCTTGGCTCTGGCAGCTGGCACACTCCCCAGAGCTGCACCGCACAGGAGCATGGTGCTGCGGCCTCGTGGGGGGGGCAGCAGGGAACCTTTCTCATGGGCCCGCGTCACTTCAGGTTGCAGACATCAAAGATGCCCTCGCCAGTGTGTACGGGGTGATGCCGAAGGTCCAGTGTCTGCCACCATCACAGGTAAGGTGTACACATGTGTGTGTGCATGTCTGCGTCCTGCCTGCCTCCTGGGGAGAAGCTCAGCCCTGTGCTCACCATGGACCTCCTGGAGATGTGAGCCTGTGAGTGTGAGTGTCTGCATCTGTGTATGAGCGTGTGTGTGCATGAGTGTTTGTGAACATGGGTGAGTGTGCGTGCATGTGTGCATGGGTGTGAACGTGTGTTCATGAGTGCTGTGAGCATCGGTGAGCAAATTGTGTGAGCATGCATGTGTGTGCATGTATTGTGTGTGTCTGCATCTGTGAACGTGTATGTTCATGAGTGCTTATGAGCATGGGTGGGCAAGTGAGTGTGTGAGCACAAGTATATGAAAGCATGCATGTGTGTGTGCATGTGTGTGTGAACATGTGTTCATGAGTGCTTGTGAGCATGAACATGTATGTGAGCATGCATGTGTGTGAATCAGTATGTGCACGTGTACATGTGACCATATGTGTGCATGAGTGTGTAGGCGTGTGCATGTCAACAGTGTGTGTGAGAGCATGTGTGCGCATGAGTGTATGTGTGGATGCCTGTGCCTGTGTGAACATGCACATGCATGAGTGCGTGTGAACCTGTGTGAGCGTGTGTCTGCATGTGCGTGTTTGAATATGTGTGTTCATAAGTGTGCTTGTGAGCACATGAGTGTGTGCCGGCACGTGCCCCACTCCATGGGGTTTCCCAGGTGGCCCTTGGAGGACTGAAGGCCAGGTCATGCAGGCAGAGCCAGCTGGGTTCACACCGGGCCAGGTGATGACCAGTGCGTGCCTCACCATCGCCCCATTCTGACTCGCTGTTCCATTCACCAACCGGCTCCCACACAGGGAGTCTGCTGTCGGGTGGGGGTGGGCTGTGGCAGCGCCGCAGACAGAGCCACGCTGCCTGGCAGGTCCTGGGGGTCCTGGGGGAGGGGCAGGGGCAGGCAACCCCTCCTGTGGGCACAGTTGGTGGGTGTGAAGTGCCTGCCTTGCCGTGAGCACCCAGCACTCAGGCTGCAGCAGCACCAGGGCTGCCTGTGCTCCCGTGGGCGGCATGTCCTCCCCGGTGGGTAGCTCTGGTGCCTGCACTCATCCGGCCCGCCTGGTGGCCTCCCCCCGCAGGACGAGGACGTGCAGACCCTTGGGCAGATCGAGCTGTGCTTCTCCAGAGACCTCAGCCTGCTGAACTGCTCGCATCCCGGGGCCCCACCCGCTGCCCACACGCGCAGGGCCCCACGGTCGGCCGGCCGCACCTCCGGGCATACCTTGGAGGTGTGTGAAGATGGCCCAGTCTCCTACCCCCTGCCACCCGGGGAGGGCCAAGGGCTCAGAGTGGGGCCAGGCCGGCACCCTCCTTTCCCCACTTTATGACCACCTGCCGGGGGTCCCCTGCCTACTTCTCTGCTCAGAGAAATCGCCTTCTCCCAGTTCACTTGTTTGAAAAACCTCCTTTTTACAAATACCGTGGTTTTTTGTTTTTAAAAACGAGTTTTCACAATTTTCTTAAGGAAATCTCCTTTTTATAATTCTCTTCTTTTTAAAAAAATTTGATTTTGCAATTTTCTTGTTAAAGAAATCTGTTCACAATTCTTGTTTTTAAAAAGTCTATTTTTACAATTTTCTTATTAAAGAAACCTCCTTTCCCCATCATGTGTTTGGAAGTCACTTTGTCTCTGTCGCTGGGTAAAGAAGTCTCCCTGCGCTGCTGGGAGCTCTGTTTAGCGTCCACCGTCCCCACAGCCTTTCTTCCGCTCTGCTCCTTTGAGCTCGTGAACTGATCTGGGAGGTTGGGAGCGGGCGAGGAGGGGGACTCTGAGTGTCATGACAGGAGGGGGACTCAGGGCCCAGGGGGGATGTGCCCGTCTCGTGAGCTGACTCCCATCCTGTCTTCCTCCGAGATCAGAAGGCATCTTGGCATTGGGGCACCCGGCCCAGACTCAGGCCTGTCTGCTGGGTGGGGAGGGGCAGAGGGGCGGGCAGCTCAGAGCAGCAACTCCTGGTTGGCCAGTTCTGCCCCGGGGACGCCCTCCTGTTCTTGCAGTGGGGGTGGGGGTGCCGCTGGAGACTTCAGGGCCCTGACTTGCTGGCCTCTATGTCCTGGGGCCCTGGCAAGTCGGCAGGGAGTGGCATCTCCATCCTCACATGTCCTTGTGCTCGAGTGTCCTCTGGAACACAGGACAGTGGGCTCTTGTGCTGGCATTGAGCACTCTGCAGCGGGGCCACCAGACAGGCGGCCACCTTTCCCTGCAGTTGCCCTTCCCTGCTTATGATGAGGACACCTAGTGGCCTGCGGCCGTGATCTGCCTCCAAAGCAAACAGTCCATGGAGACCCCGGGGTCCCTGCACGGGGAGGGCCTGAGTGGCTGGCAGTGTCCTCTGAGCCAGGCTGCCCACACCCTGCCAGGTCTCCGCCCTTGAGAAAGGGTCTGTGGGTTGTGATCACCATCACACACGTGGCTCACCAGGCTGGTGCTGTCCTCTGCACTTCACTGACTGAACAGGCGCGTGGAAGTGGGGTCAGTTCTGTGCTAGGTTTGCGCTTAGCATTTTCAGATAGGAGTGTATTTGATCCCCAGAATACACCTTTGTTCAGAGGAGTCTTGTCTTTATAGAAACCCTAAATTGCAAAAGGGCAGATGTTGTATGAAATCCTATTGTATAAAGTCAAGACAAGGTTTACCATAGAAAGACACGTTCTTTGGCATTGACCCCAGGTGGGCGGGGAGGGAAGCCTCGTTCTCCTGGGTGAGGGGAATGGTCAGCACACTGTGACCAGGGCAGTGGTGATCTACAGATGGTTAGGGTGACTGTAGACACACCCATGCACATAGAGAGCAAAGGCATGGAACTGCTCAGTGGTACCCACACACTGGTGGGTGGTGGGGAGCCTCCTGGACTTTGGCCATTGGGATCTTGTGCTTGAGGGACACGGAGGTCGACTGGTATGACGCAGCTCACAATGACCATGTGCCACACCCGACTGTGGTGGGCAGTGACTGGAGTGACTGGGGTCTTAACAACTGAACAGGCATCTACTGGTGACTACTGCTCTCTCCATCCAGAGTAAATAAGGACAGAGAAAAAGACTCAGGTCCAAATGACTGACAGACCACCTGAGTCACCGCTTCCACGAGACAGTGCCTGGCCACCACTGCTGACCAGACTTCCTGATCCAGACCACATAGAAGGCCCCGGACAGGGCAGAAGACAAAGGCAGAAGAGCCTGGCAGGGCCCTTAGCCCTATAATGCCTGAATTTTTAATTTCAGGGGGAATTTTTTTTTGTTTGAATGCCACTATTCAAGCATTTTGCTGCTAAAATGCATGACTAGCGGTGTGCATTTGTACTAGTAAAGTGCGAAGATTTCATCGACATGGTCGTTGGCTCCAAAAGCTTTATAATTTTGGTACCAGATACGTTTTAAATAAATGTTACGAAAATGTCGCACTCAGCAGTATAGGGTTAGACCCACTTCACATCTGGAACTGAACCTGCCCCTGGGGCCCCCTTCCCACCCAACCACAGGCAGCTCTGGGAACAGTGACAGCCAGGAGGGATGGGCTTCTCCGAACCACCCACCACAGCTTCCAAAGGGCAGCCTTTGCCCATCAGAGCTCAGGACGCAGGACCCAGCAGGCAGCCCGGGAGGGAGTGGGGAGTGAGAAGTGCCTGGAGCTGATAGCCACCAAGGCGACAGCACCAAAGGTGTCTGGCTCCTGCACTGGAGGCTGGTGACTCCAAACTCACACCCAGAGTGTAAGCAGATGTTCGAGAAACACCAAAAACCGCACGATGCCCAGCTGTGTGCTCAGGTTTGACTCCATGGTAACGGGCTCCAACGGCACGGGGAGACGCAGCCTTTCCTGGCAGAGCATCCTCCCTGCCCTCTGGCGCGCCTCTGAAGGTTGCTTCAGCCCCTGGCCGTCCTGCCCTCCTGTGACGGTCCCGGCAGGGTTGTAACGCATGACCACGGGACCGGGGCCTGACAGCAGTGGATATTTGTTCCCTTGCTCAGGAAGCCAAGGTGTGGGCTGCGCTGGCTCCTGCTGAGACACGCAAGGACACTCGTCTGGGTCCCTTTTCCCACATTCCAGAAGCTGTCGGCCACCTTGGAGTCCCCTGGCTTGTATCTGCCTCACTCCCATCTCTGAGGGGCCGTGTCTCCTCATTTCAGAAGGATTCCAGTCACTGGGGCAGCGCTCCTAGCTCAGTATGACCTCATCAGGATGAACTGCATCGCAACGCAGGTCACATGAACAGGTACTGGGGCAGGGTGGGATCCGGATCACTGAACAACCGGCCCGCTGCCCCCAATGACCGCTTTAAGGATAAAAATATGATACACAGAAAGGCAGTTTATTATTTCATGCCTTAACACTTAGATGGGAACAATAAGAGGCACGCACTAGCAGAGAGTAAGGCATGTAAACTTGTAATTTCCATACTGGGCGGCTATCCAGCCACCAACCTTAGAGGGAACGCTGATTTCAAGTGCTATGTGAACAACGGGTTAACCAAACTCAACAATAAAAAATCAGGTATCGGTTCTACCGAACCAATGGGAATAGGCAGAATCCCACCACTGAACCTATTAGGTTTCCGAAGTCGGTAACACATTGGTTCTTTGCTTCGCACGATGAAAGAATTCACGTCGAAGCCCATTTTGTCATCCAAGTGGGTTTTTATGACGGACTGGATAAGTTTCAGGTGGTACAGCCTCAAAGGGGTTCACAACTGGGCCCAACCAACCATGTGGAAAAGAGCACCCATTCATGAGGATCTTGGGGGGATCCCGGGAGGCCAGAGCCCAAGAACCTTACAGGCAGAGAGCATGCGGGCCAAGAGGCTGTGGGCCCTGAACAGCCTGGAGCAGGTGTGTGGGTGCCCTCTCAGGAGAGGGAGACCCTCACCGTCTACCTGCCTCTGACCAGGAGCAGGGTAAGAGAGCGTCCCAGAGTGTGCCCCCTGCCTTTAGTCTAGCCCACTCCCTGGTCAGGAAAGGCGTGGTTGGTGGGTTTGGCTGACCCCATTGGCTGAGTTAGGCCCACCTGGGTGATGTCATGAATTTGGGCCTAGTTTGGCCCGCCCAGATGTGTCTCCTACCTGACTCGGGGGCATGCTCATTTTGAGGTCTTCATAGGTGTCTAATGGTTGCCTGCTTTCTTTCCAGTCTCCTCAACGGCGGCCTTTGCAGGCATGGGAGGGCCAACCCCCTGCCCCTAAGCTAGCTCCCTAACAAACCCACGATCCCTGTGAACAGGTGAAATCCACTTGGCTGCTGGCAACTGTTGGTGTCCTTCGAAAGGATGTGACTCATCAGGGCACCAGAGAGCAGCCCGCTAGCGGATTCCATGGGTCACACAGGGCGATGGGGAGTCAGAGGCCCGTCAGAAGTGCTGCTTGCTTTAACTTTGCTGTGCGCTGGCGGAAGGCTCGCCGAGCAGATCGCCAGTTTCCACTCGACGGCCCATATCATCGGCCCCACTCACTGCCGTCCTTTCCATGCGCCAGTGCTGAGCCCACTCCTGTCTGTGTCCCCTGTTCCTCCTTCCTCCCTAGCCCTCTGGACTCTGCCCTGTGGGCATGCTGCCCCATGGTCTAAAATGGCTTGGTGCCCTAAGGTGTGTGCGCCTCACCATTGTGTGTGCACCTCACCATTGTGACGGATCCCCTTCTCCACCTGTTTTCCATTTGGCCATGGGGTGAGTTTGGCTCCAGACCCCAAGGCTGGTGATAAGTGGCATAGTCTCAAGGGTCGTAGTGCATTTGGCGCTTGTTCCGCCAGGTCAGACAGTTCATTAAGCTTTCTATTTAACGGTTCTGAAAAGATCGTGTAACAGTGTGTGACCAAAAAGGCCTGATTTGTGGCAGATGGGGGACTGGTTTTGCCACCACGACAATGCACCTGCTCATGCAGCCACCTCAGTGCGTCAGTTTGGTGCAAACAGCAGCACGCCTCTCTTGCCCCACACACCTGACTCACCTGACCTCGCTCACTCTGTGTGACCTCCTTTTGTTTCCGTGAATACAGAGGGACTTGAAAGGATAGCAACTGGACTACATAGAAGAGGTGAAGAGAAAAACAAGAGAGGTGCTGTCAGCCATCCAGATGGGTTTGAAAAATGTTTCCAAGAATGGAATTTCAAATTCGACAAATACATTAAGTGTAATGGAGAGAACTTTGAAGGCGATTAAGTTGTTTTGTAAAAAAAAACAAAAATTTAAATACATAGCTTTGGGTGGGAGGAATTCCAGTTTGGTTTGGGTGCCCCTTTGCATATGTATAAGAAAGAGCTTCATATCAAGAAAACATCCCAGCCCGGTCCAACACAAGTCCGTAAGTCCCTCTTCAGACTCACGCAGCCACATGCACTGATGCAGAATGCAGGCCACTGGGTGCAAAGTCTTGTGACTCCAATGGCGGTGGACGCATGCCAGGGCTCTGGAAGGTCTCCTGTGGACGGTCAATAGGAAGGTGAAGGACGGGGTGAGGGGGGAAGGTTTCCAGGAACCTCCTATGAAAAGGTCACGCCAAAAGGAGGCACCATCAGGCTGTGACCTGATTGACAGGCTTGGCTCTACCCCTACATTTTTATATCGTCACGCCGACACGAAATTAAGTAGCTCCCACGGGCAGTGGATGGACATGGTGGCGCAACAATGGGTTCAGCCATAAGACAACTGTGAGGAGGGGCAGCACTGGGAGGCGTTTCCGCCTGCGACACACAGGGCTGCTGTGAGTCAGAGCTGACTGCACGGCCCCCGACGACAATAACAAGTAATAGACCAGCTGTTGGTTGGTGGTGGCTTGCATAGTGTGTTGTCTGGGTTCACTAGAGAAACAAATTCATAAACGTGGGATATAAAAAGACTGTTCCCAGCTTTGTCTCCCACGAAGATATGCCAAACATTATGCCAAACATGTGCTGTTTGCCAGCACGTGGTGGGAGGTCAGATGCTTAGAGAGATTCTCCCTGAAGGCATCTGGTCCACTATAGGTGGGGCTCACACCCTACCGATAAGGATAGTAATTGTTTCCAAGGAGAGCCAGAGAAATGGTCAAACCAGCTCAGTGACATCCACGGTTAGGCTGCCATCCTGAATCCAGGATCTGCCTATCTTGTCACATGTATCCCCAATCCCTCCCCTTCCTAGCGTGTGTACACCCCTAGATCGCCCCCCTCTCGTTACCGTATTACCTATAGTACAGCCCCTTCCTGTGACGTATATCTTTACCTGTGATTAGGGGGCTTTCACACCCCCAAAGGTATATAAACCTCGGTTAGAAATAAAGAGCTCTCTCTCCCGGCCCCCTCTCCTCTTCCTTCCTCTCCCCCTCTCTCCTGCCCTCTACCACCAAGAGGAGCTGAGGTGAGCATGCTACTATGAAATGTGTCTGACTCTTTCAGTTTACTCTCTCTCCTCTCTCATATTCTCTATGACTTTACTGTGATCTTTACTTATTGCTGTACAATTGCGTCTACTGGGGCTGGCTCCCCAACACATAGACACTTACATGTGTATAAGAAAGAACTTTATATCAAAGAGCAGTTATATATTAAGAAAACATCCCAGCCCAGTCCAGATCATGTACATAAGTCCCATATTAGCCCATATGTCTGATACCAGTCTGTAAAGTCCTCTTCAGACTCACGCAAAACATGCAATGATGCTGAATACAGGAAGATCACAGGCTAGTGGGTGGAAATTCTTGTGGATCCAGTGGTGGTGGAAGCATCTCAGCGCTGGTGTGGGTCTCCACGTGGCTCCTTCAGCTCCGGGGCTCTGGCTCCATCAGCATAGCTCCAAGTGGCTTGTCTACAGGCATGTGTGGCAGAGAGAGTGTGTGTGTTCCAAGTCCAGGGAGGAAGACAGGAGGGAGTCCTCAGAATCCTCAGAAGGCTCTGCCCACACAGAGGCCTCATTTGCTATGACCTGATTGCCAGGCTAGACTCCACCCCTTTGCAAGTTGACAGGAGATGATGTCATAGCCACCCAGGGCTTGCCTTTGGTGTGGCCGGGTCATCCTTAGTGGACACATTCCAGTGGAGCTTCCAGACGGAGACAGGCTAGGAAGAGATGCCTGGAGAGCTTCTTCCAAAAATGACCTGGTGATTGACAGCAGAGCATGGTCGGGTACAAGGCGCCCTGGTGACATCGTGGGTGACGCATTGGGCTGGTAACGTCAAGGCCAGCAGTTCATGTCCACCGCTGCTCTGAGGGGGGAAGACGAGGCTTATCTGCTCCAGTAGAGACTTCCAGTCTCAGAAACCCTTGGGAGCTGCTCTACTCGGGACCACGGGGTCGCTGTGAGTCGGAATGAACTCCATGGCTGTGGGTTATTGTCCGGTACAGCGCTAGGGGACACGCCCAGATCAGACGGCACTTGAGAGGTGAGGGTGGCCACACACTGGACACTCATGGTCACGGGAGGGGGCAGGACAGGGCAGCATGTGTGAGGTTGATGTGAATCAGGCAAGTAACCGCCCCAGCACTGGCGTCTCTCCTCAGCCTTCTCAGATGCAGCAGCCCCGAAGCTTCAGCCGGAGGCTCTCTGACACTGATACGCCCTCTCTGGCTGCGAGAGGGAAAGAACGAAGCCCCGCGGGGAGGTGGGCGATGGTGTGACTGTGAGCTTCTCCAGCCACATCCAGAAGGGAGGTGGTGGGCCCCTCTGCACGTCTGTTTTCCGTCTGTGGCCTTTCTGTGATATTCAGAGAAGAAGAACAAGAATCGACTCTGGACCCTGAGCAGTCGGAAGCCCCACCGGCGGCAGCGGCCTTCTCCAGAGAAAGTGGGGCCCTCCCTCAGCCAGAGCACGGAGTGCTCTGCCTCCCTCCCAGGGCTCGCTCCCAGGGAGAGCCCCAGCCCGGCCGGCCCAGGACCCTTCAGTGCCTGCATTTCAGTAACAGCATCCATATATCGACCTGCTGGTGGGAAGCAGTCCGTTACCCAGGAGTGAGGCTGGGCCTAGCATGTTCGCACCCTGAGCAAGACATTGGAGAGATGGTGGGGAATGTGGTGATTTCAAGTCATTTTACAATGGGGACTTGTGTGTGTGTGTGTGTGTGTTACCCCGGCTCACAGGTGGGAGAGTGGCAGGAAGCTGGAGGGGCTCGAGGTTAAAAGCAGGTGGATCCTGTAGTGACCTCACTGTTCTCACTCACTGCCCTGTGACCTCACTGTGCACACTCACAGCTCTGTGACCTCGCTGTGCACTCACTGTCCTGTGACCTCGCTGAGCACACTCACTACTCTGTGACCTCACTCTGCACACTCACTGCCCAGTGACGCTCTGTGACCTCACTCTGCACACTCACTGCACAGTGATGCTCTGTGACCTCACTGTGCACACTCACTGCCCTGTGACCTCACTGTGAAGGCCCTCTCTTGAAGTGACCTTCATCAGGAATGCTCCCCTGCTGCAGTGACCCACTTGAGGCAACCTCACCTGCCTCAGTGCCCTTCACCGGGTGCCCTCACCACTGCAGCTCCAGAAGCGTGGGTGGCACCCACACAGGCAATGAGGAGCACCCAATAATGGGGCTGCTCTTGATCGATGTGGAGGGCATGTCTACAGGCAGCATAGACTGCTGTGCCTACAGAGAGGCACCCCGTGTGTGTGGTTTGGGGGTGCTGGTTACCACCTGCCCTGCCCTCGACGATCTGGGTGCTGTCTGGGGCCCCACCAGACAGTGAGTTCCTGAGGGGCCCACAGCACTCAGCACACCACTTTAAGAAGCACCCAAGGCCATGACCCTTCCGCCACCCCTCCAACCAGGAACTGGGAGGGGCTGTAGAACACAGGAGGGCACCCTCTGCGGACACAACATCCACCACTGAGGCCTGGGGTCCCTCCTGGCCACTGCCACCATCCTGTGCATGAAGGTGGCCATGCAGGGACTTGGAAGCTCAGCGCCTGGCCTCCATTGGGCATGGCTGTTGGATGTGGGACAGAACTCCTGCATCACCACCCAGTGGGACTGTCCAAGAAGCTAATGAGGCTGTGACTTTCCCGAGCCCGGCAGCGGCGTGCTGTTCTCCAAACTGAAGGATCGTTTGCCTCCAAGGGGACAGATGGGGTTTGCAGGGGCACCTCTTCCCAGACATCCCTCACCTCCAGGAGTGGAGGAGTGGAGCTGCGTGCCTCCCACGAAGGGTGATGGTGCTTGCTCATCCTCTGGCTCTCAACAGGGTGGGTGGAAGTGTGGGCAGGGTGGTCTTCTCCTTTTATGCTTGAAGGCATGACCAACAGTCATTGCCACGTCCCATCCTGGCAGAAGATCTGAGTGTGTGTCTCAGGCTGGGTGCTCCCCAGAAGCAAAAACAGTGACTGTGGTGGGTGTCTGTCTGTCGGCAGAGACTTACATCTAGGGTTGGCTCACACTGGGACATGTGGGTCAGTCCTGTCCAGTTCAAGCCTGCAGGTCGGTTGTCAGCTGGAGGCTTCTCCTGACTCCTGCAGCTGCAGGGGTGGAGGACCAGGCAGCAGGAAGGTGAAGCGGATGAGCACAGGCTGGTGGGTGCAGAGCTCCATGAATTCCAGGCCGGCAGTCTGCAGATAGCTCCTGGGGCTGGCAGAACTCGATGACCCAGATGATGCAGGATCCAGAGCCAGCTGAAATGAGCTGTCACCCTGTGCTAAGAGCAGCCCCCCCCCCCCAATGAGACTCCTTCGATGGCATTGAGGCTGTGCGCAGATGAAGGAGGTGTGACTCTACCCCAGGCCCTCCACAACTGCTTGGCTGCTGCCCAGGAGACTCCAAAGACAGAGCCAACCATCCTATTAGGTCACATCATGGGGGAATACTGGCCCACCTGGCTGACATAAGACCTAGCTATCACACTGACCTATCCAGCCGGCTGACATAAAACCTAGCTGTTACATGGTCCTGTTTGTGTAACCATTGCCAGTTTTTTGAACTAGGATTCTACCTGACTCAGCCAACTGTCCATGAAGAGGAGGACAATCCCGGGGGGGCTACTGCATCTGAGAAGGTTGTGGGACTCCACCACATATGTTCTCCACCACATTGTTCTCCCTGCCCCCAGCTGCCCAGGATGGGGTGCCAGTGTCCAGGGATGGCAGTGTTGTCCGCCAGGAGCCACAGGTGCAAGCGCTGGATCTGCCTGGCACTCCCCTGAAGGCTGGGGACTCTAAGGAACACCCCAGAGATGTCTCAGAAGAAACGTCTGCAGGTCTATATGGCCCCCCAGTTCAGCCGCTGAGAATCCCCTGGAACACAGGTCTGCTCTGCCATGACCTGGATCCCCAGAGTTGGACTCTTCCGGGCTGGCAGATGGCTTTCCTGTCCTGACTCTCACCCCTGCCAAGGTGCCACATGAAGACAGGTTTGAAGGAGAGGCTGGTGCGTGCCACGTGGAAAGGACCACCCTTGGGGGCCCTCCTGTGCTGTTCCACCTGCAGGGGATAGCCCCTGGACCAGGCTCCCCCATGTGGCCATGCAGCAGCCCTGTCCCACCCCCCTCACTGACTAGGGGTCTTCTTAACTTACAAGATTCGATGCTGAGATGCTGTGGTCACACTTCACACCAACGTTTCCCCACCTGGCTGCAGCCAGGGGCAACGGGTCCTCTCAGGTGATGTCTGGCAGCGAGCCAGCCCCAGTGCAAGGACCCTGCTCAGGAAACATTGGACGTGAAAGAAATGCCCTTGAACTCTGGGCAGCAGCAGCAAGTGCCAGCACTTTCACTCCATGTTCCTGCAAGGCACCCCAAGGATGAAAGCCTGTGAGGCCCAGTCCTCCACCCGGGCCAAGTGGATGCTCAGGATCCTGAAGACGGGCAGTCTCTCCTGGAGCCCCGATGCAGGCAGAAACATGTGCTTACCCCTTGAGACGGCGAAGGGGAGGTTCTGGGTATGGGGCAGGCCACACTCAGGCTCGGAGGACTTTCCAGGGTCTGCCGGGCAATTTGCTGGCCACGTGCTGTTGGCTTGGCCTTGTGTGAGGGGCCATTGAGGGCCAGGGCCTGGGTTTCCAACGAAGGAAATGCCACACTCGGGGTGGCTTATATGAACACAGGGTTTTATTTTCTCCCAGTCTAGAGGCTGGGAGTCTGAATCCGGGGCCTCTGGAGGGCCCTGCTCCCTCTGAGGAATCTGAGGAGGAGTGGGGGTCCTTCCACGTGCCTCCCAGATCCTGCTGTGCCAGGTGACTCTGGCTTGTGACAGCATCACTCTGGCCTCTGCCTCCGCTTTTTCCTGACCTTCCTGCCTCCGAGTCTCTTCTCACACGGGAGAGGACCCCCACTCCTTGCTGATTCATGCCTAAGACCCCATTTCCAAGGTCAGGGTCAGGACTTGAGCAGATATTCCGGGGACACTGTTCACCTCACGACGTCCGCAGGCAGCCCACAGCCTCGCTGGTCCAGGGTGGAGCAGGGGCCAGCAGCAGCCTGACCTCAGCCAGACTCCAGCTTGCACACCAGTCCAGGAGCCCCCTCCCTGGAGCAGCATCCGACCTCGCCGGGCCACCCTGCATGGCCCCCAAGGTCGAGAGGCTCCACTGGTGACATGTGGGTCTTCTCATTGGTTCTCTGTTGGAGTCTTGCTCGGCAGTGGGTCAAAAGAAGGGCAAAGGGCATCGCAAAGGAGCACAATTGCATCTCAACTCTGTGTCCCAGGGGAAAAGCATCCGTTAGGTAGTCAGAACAGGGGCCAGGGTGTCCACTGGGCATGCTCAAAAATTCGGGCTTCACAAGGGAGCAAATGAAGGGCGAGGAAGAGATTGTAGAGCACATCCTGACCAGCAATCACCCGTCTTTCTGAGAGCCTGGGGCAAGAGGCTGCATGGTCCGGACCCAGGCCAAACAATAATAATTCATAAATTTTCAAGGATTCCTGAGGGAGGGGATAAATGAGAAGCAGGGAGGGAGGGGGGAAATGAGGAGCTGATACCAAGGGTGTACGTGGAGAGCAAATGTTTTGAGAATGCTGAGGGCAACAATTGTACAAATGTACTTGACATAATTGATGTATGTGTGGATTGTGATAAGAGTTGTATGATCCCCCAATAAAATGATTTTTTTAAATTGGGGCTCCGGGCCAGGAGGGGTGGTACACCTAGGTGGGCAGCACACCTGGATTGGCCCCATCTAGGTCAGTGAGCTTAGTTCAGCCAACTGGGCCAACCAGTACCATCAACCACAACTCCCAACAGGGGCCCTGAAAAGCCAGAACCCGCGGCCCATGGCCTCCTCTTCTTTTTCTCAAGCTGCCCCTCGGCAGCCATGTGGTGGCCTCCTCACTGTTCTCCACGGGCAGGTGTGCAGTACCCCGAGGGTGCCTATGGGGAAAACCCGAAACTTCTTCTGTCCTTTGTAAATCCCACTTGGATCACGAACCAGGCTTCAGAGTGAATGCTTTCTCATGCAAAGCCAAGGACCGAGGAATTTCTCACCCAAGAAACCCAACACACCCTGTGCATCGAGTCACCGCCTACTCAGCGACCCCTGTGGGTTTCCGAACCGGTGACTGCTCATGGGAGTAGAAAGCCCACTCCCTCCCGGGAGGGAGCTGCTGGGAGCTTCAAACACCTGACCATGTGGCTCGCAGCCCAGAGCGTAACCACTGCACTGCCAGGGTTGCCTGGAGAAGGGTTAGGAGCTGTGTTTGCTGGACTTTGCAGTCCCTGCCTCCAGCATTCCAAGGAGCTTATCTCTCCGGGCAGGGGGCACACAGCCCCTCCCCCCACCTCTCAAGGCCAGAGCTGGACTGGGCAGCCTCTGCCCGCACATTCCAAGAAGCTGGTCTGTGAGGACTCGGACTCTGCTGCTGCACACCAGGAAGCCAACCTTCTCCTTGTGGGCGGCGCAAGCACCAGCAGCTCTCTTCACCTCATTTGCATATTTTCCTGACCCAAATCCTACAAATATCCCACTGCCCCACCAATGGGCACGATTTCCCTGACCTAACTCATTAGGTCTCAGAACCCGCCCAGGAGCTCAAGATGCTCCTGTCCCTTTCTCTGCTCCCCCTTCCCTCCCGGGGGCTCTTTCCCTGCCCTGATAAAGCCGCTCTTAACCTCCTGTTCTTTGTCTCCATCCTATCTCCCTTCAGTGGCTCGGTGTTGACCTCTCAGGCTGCTCTACAAGGCTGTCAGGGCACCAAGTGGTCTGCACTGGAGAGGCAACTGGAAGCAGGGCCTACTGCTGCCAGGAAGGTTCGCTGGAGGTGACTCTCGGCCCAGTGACCTGTCCTCTCAGCAACACAAACAGAGGGACATCAGGGACACCAGGCCACACCAGTCTTTCAAAAAGCTTCTGTACAGCCAGACGGCCCTGGTGGTGCTGTTGAGGAAGTGTTGCCCTGCTAACAACGGCAGGGCTGGTGGTTCAAACCCACCAGCCACTCTGAGAGAGGAGGACGAGGCTGTCTGCTCCCGTGAAGGTGTTCAGCTGTGGAACCCCGGGCAGGGTTACTCTGAGTCGGGGTGCACTCCAGGGGCGGTGTGTTTGTTTCTTCATGTCTCCAGTGGGCCCCCGGGCTACAGACGTCCTCCCTGCTCACAGGCAATGCCAACTTGCTGAACTCTTGTAAACCCACTGTGCCATCGAGTCAATGCCAAGTCATAGTGACCTCTAGGACAGAGTGGAGCTACCCTCGTGGACTTCTGAAACGGAATGTTCCGGGCAGTGGACAGTCTCCTCCCTTCTCCCACAGAGCAGCTGGTTGGTGGGGAGTGCCGACCCTGCACTCGCAACCCCAGCACACCACTCACCACACCGCTGGGGCTCCTTAGCCAACTGTGATAGCCGCCCAGGCATCAGGCCACCGCTTCCACCAACCACCTTCCAGATGGCTGCTCCTGCCAACATGCCTCCTGCATCATACCCAACCTGCGTTTAGAGACCATCCCACGGCAAGACTGCACACACTGAACGCTCGTGACCAAACACCAGATGCGCTGGGGAATCCCATCAAGGCCACCGGAGCAGAAGGAAGCAGAAGGTCATTAAAAGGGCAGCTTGTTCATTTTTACTTTTAAAATCGGTGGAGTGCTTTGTTGTGATTGGGTTGAATACACAGGTCAACTTGGAAATAACTGACATTTCCATATGCAGTCTTTCAGTCAATGAGTACAGTGCATTTATTTGTTTAGGCTTGATGCAGTTCTTTACTGATGTCTGTGGTTTTTCAGAACACAAGTCTCATATAGCTTCTGTTAAATTTATGCTGAAATATTTTGGCCTTTTAAAGCTATTGTAATTTTTTTGGAGGGGTGGTGAATGTAATTGTTTTAACTTTAATTTTCTAATACGGTCCCGCGCTGGCATTTAAATCAAAATGGGCATTTGTTTATATAAAAGCATGCTTTATATTTGTTTATATAAAAACATTTCACATTTGTTTATCAACGCAGTCACCTGGCCGTGCACTGAGTGCACGGAGCAGTTACTGTGAGAGTGATGTAATGGATCCCTGGGCATTTCTACATAAGCACTCCTGTTGTCTGCCAACAGAGACCGCTGCTCTTCCTTGGTCTCCCACCTTTCTCATTTGCATTTGTCGATATGTTCAAACCGAACACAGGACTGCGGGTGAGGGTCTCACTCTCCTGTGTGTAGGATCGATGTGCTTTGGAACCAGAACCGACCCAACAGGAGTATCAAGCACGATGTGGTAAAAAGATGGGATAGGCATCCTTGTATAGTTCAAGACGATGTTTAAAGTGGTAAACCAACCTTGCATTCCGGAGGTAAATGCCACTTGACAATGGCATATTCTTTGCATATAGACTTAACTTATAGCTGCTAATGTCTTATTCAGTTAGCCTGCGCCTGTGTTTGTCATGCCTGCGTGGGGTTTGGGATTAACGTTAGATGGAACTCGTGAACAAACTTGAAATTTCTCTTCTTCCTCTCGTTGCCAAAAGAAGCCGTGTGAGTGTCTGCGCCGGACGAGTGAGAAAGTGCACGGAAAGTCGTTGGAGACGGGGTGACAGTAAGTCAAATATGCTCAAGTCCTTTCCCCAGGATCATGAAGGAATGGAGTGCGGGTTAAGACATGACACGGAGTGCGCACACCTATCTGGGAGAGCAGGGCTCTGGACAGACCTGTCAAGGTAAACGGTGGACACGTCAGGAGAAGTGTCAGCACAGACCCTGTGTGGCTGGTGTTGGTTTCGGCCATGTGACCCTCGCATGTAACAGATCCAACCCTGGCCGGGCCCTGCACGGGCCTCCTGCCCACGGGTGTGTTGGCGCCCAGAGTTGTGGGTATTGTGTGAGTCCATCCCACGGAGGATTTCCTCCTATTCCCTAACCCTGACCTCACCAAACAGGACACCCTTTTCTAACTTTGGTCGGTTTGTTTGTTTTACGCAAATGCTCTGAATACATCCAAACACTTACGGGTCCTTAGGAGGGGAAGACCAGCACGGACGGGTCCTTTTGGATGACCTGTTGATCCAAAGTCCTGCCATCCCATTCCTCAGGAGCGTCCTGGCTGTACTGCTGATGTCAGGTCCCGGGTGAGCCATGTGCCCCTCCCGGGTGAGCCGTGTGCCCCTGCACAGTAGTCGATGCCAGTGTGGAACAGCACAGGGAGGGCCTCACGTTACAAGGGGTCGATTTTGAGGGGAGACTTCAGGGTTGAAACATTATTAGCCAAAAACAACGTTCGATGCTGTTGAGTCTGCTCTGACCTGTACATGACCCCATGCACAGCCACGCCCTGCCAGGTCCTCGTCACCCTCACGATTGTTGCTGTGTCGCAGCCACGGGGTCCACGATCCATCTCATCGGGGTCTTTCTTGCTGTCACCGACCCTCCACTTCACCGAGCACCATGCTGTTCTCCAGAGAATGCCCGGCAAGGATAGCAAATGAGGGCTGGTAGAGTTTGTTGTGAGATTTGTGTAGTGCATGTGCTCCACATGTTTGATCCCCACGGCACCAGGATCCCCTAACATCCCAGGCTCCCCTTCCCAGGGTCCCCATCACACTCACCGCGGAGCACACCAGTGTTTCACGCCCTCTCACCTCCTACTCCCGTGCTCATTGGCGATGGCGGACACCCTGTCTTCCCTGACCGCGGTGCTCAGACAAGCCTGCTGAGAGCACTTTCTTCGTCTGGATTTTGTGATGCTGGCGGCGGCGGCGGTGAGGGCAGACAGCCCCTCTTCAGGTTCTGCAGCGAGGGGCACCACGCACTGGCCGGAAGTTGTGGGATGTGGACACATGATCACTGCTGACTGTGAACCGATACGGCTAGGGGTGGAATTATGTTCCCAAAGACGGAAGATTTTCCCCTTGGAAACAGGGTCTTGACGATCTTACGAGAGTACTTCCGAAGGCTCATGAAAAATGGTGTGAAAGGATCGTGGCATTGTTCCATGAAGCTCTTGCGACCTCCTTGGGCCTCAGTTGGGCTAGCGTGTGGTCATCCAGGAGGAGGGTGGGTCCTGGTCCCAGAGGAGCGGTGTCCTCATGCAGGAGGAGACGAGACAGACGAAGGTGGCCATGTAAAGATGGAGCCAGAAAGGAGGGTGATACAGGCACAAGCCCAGGAACACCATGCATCACCAGCCACGCACAGAAGCTGGGCAAGCCATGGGGCAAGTCCCCTGAGCCTCCAGAAGGAGCCACCTTGACTTTGGAATCCCTGCCTCCGAGACACGAGAGACCTCAGTGTGTCCCACCATCTAGCTTGTGGCACTTGGCTCTTTAAGGCGGGTCTAGGGAAGGAGGACAACTGCCCTTCTGTCTGTGGGGCCACTCGACATCGGGGCAAGAGCAGGGCCAACCGATTCCTCAGTGACTACATGATGAAGCAGAGCTTGGGCTGAAGTCACTTTTCTCCAAGCTGCAGGCTCATGCTATAACTGCATTTCCCACCTTCCACTGAGTCACACTCTGGACCCACACCACCTGCTGAGTCACCTCTCCAACACTGTCCCTCCCACCCCCCAAATCCTCTCCTCCTCACCTAGTCCGAATGGATCCCGTTTGTTTTATCTCCTTGACAAGAGGCCTCAAGGATCCACAGTAAAACGCGTCGCCTTTTTTCAAAAAGCCCCGAGATACACCTTCACATGAGACCTGGTCGCCTTGAACTGTCAGCGTTCTATTTCTAAACTCACAATCTCCTGCCTCTTCCTCTCAGGCGGTACCTGTTAGATCACAGCTAATGGTATACACATAAACAAGTCTATAATTTACCCAATTACTAATTTCTCAATTGTTGAAAATAATTCCGGGGCAGATGGCTCATTAAAATGTAGTAGATAAAAACATCATCCAGACGCATGATGGGGTATATGAATATTGGTCGAATTTCATGCTCCTGAAGATTTGCTTTTCCAAATAGAGAAAGAAAGGTCAAGGTTTGTGTTTCTAAGCAGAAACCAGAGGGAAGACTGCACAGACACATTCACGTTCGTGAGGATTAAGACGTGGCTGCTGGTTTCCAAGTTTGCATTCACTCATTGTTAGGCACCCAGCCCACAGTGACCTTTTGTCTAACAGAGCAAACCACTGCCTGGTCCTGCGCTGTCTTCCTGACCTCTGGTGCTAAAAAGTGATGGTTACAAATTGTCACTATTCCTTTAAGAGCTTAGTTACAGGTTTCACATTTTATGTAAACAAATCTATCAGCACAATCCTTTGTGATTCATTCCATTTTAAAACCTGCTTAAGGAGCTTTCCCTCCACCCTCAAGGATCCATCACCAGATAAACGGTTCCCAGGATGCGGTCTGCACACACAGGGGGTATTATTCGGCCATAAACAGAAATGAGATTCTGATAGATTACAATATGGATGAACACTGGAAACAGGTTGCTAAGTGAATAAGACGCAAAAGGACAAAGGCTGTGTGATTCCATGTGATAGCTAAGGCCGCGTGTTACTCGGCCGGGCCAGGACTCTCAGTGGTTTGCCAAACTAGGTAGGACCTAGTGCCCACCTGCATGGGGTCTCCTCAAGGACTTGGCCTGCTTCCAGTGTAAGCTAACACTGTGGGAAAGCTCGATTCAATTGTGGTGTGGTGGTGTCTGTCTTTGCTGGGTCTGGAATCTGCATCTGGCTGACTCACCGTGGGTGCTCTGGACTTGAGTCCCAGCCTGCCATATTGATTTCTGATGCTGGGGGTTGCCAGCAGCCTTCCCCAACTGAGATCAATAGTTTAACTGAGATCAATCTTCTCCTTGTTGCTATCACTTCACCCTTTTGCAATAGGCATTTTAAGGAACTCTAATTCAGTGTCCTTGGGAGGTGAGATTCTAAACTCATCTAGCCCCCTCCCCCCCACCCCCCACCCCCACCTAAGCATTCTGTTTCTCCCAGAGCAGTCGTTAAATACTCTGTCCCCCTTTTAATGGTGTGAGTTCACTAATTTTCAATCCTATTTTACATCCAGAGATATATATGAAGGGGCTTTGAAATGTTTGGATTTGGGATGAAAAGACCACGGAATTTATCCACAGACTCAGGCAGCCGCCTCATGTACCTGCAGCTGTTGGTTCAACCACCTCTTCCACGGAGTTGTGTGGAGGGAGAGGTTTGTGCTGATGCAACGCTGCATCGACAACGAGACCAGAAGGCCCTCCGTGGACACTGAGTCTGGCCATCGCTTGGTGCTACCCGTCACCCTAAGAGCAGTGGTCACCGCACACTCTGAGTTCATCTTCCCACGTCCGAGCATGTCGTGGATGGCTAAGCACCTGGTGCCTTGGCAGGAAGTCCTGTGAATGACCGTCTGAAAACCCAGCCGCTGGATTCCCTCTGAAGCATGTTCCACAGACACACCGGGGGCCAGTCAACTGGACGGCAGCTGGGTCGGTTGGCTTTTGCTTGCTTTTGCTCTGTTTTGTTGGATGGAGAGGAAAGAAGAGGCAAGGGGGCCCTGTCCTCACACCAAGACGCCGGACTGCACCGCCAAGGAAGCCACCCCGGCAGACTCAAGCTGCCCGCCTGGACCCTCCTACTCTGTACGCCCCAGCTCATAGTTGCCATTCCCTACCAGGGCCTCGGGAAACAGGGCCCAGAGGCCAGTAGAGGAAAAGATAGCAGAAGATAAACTAGAGCAAATGTAAAATGGGTCACAAAGGCGGCCGAGTGGGAAGGAGTCACACTTTAACCTGACGGCGTCTGCCGCCTGCCACCACTTCCAAATGCTGTCCGCCTGATCACACCACTATTCACATCCCTCACCCACGGCCAGAGGGGAGTCCTGGAGGCTTAACCCACGGGTAGACCCTGCAAATGGATTTGGGCCTTCCGGTGACATCCGTAGCAGACCGGGTACTCACAATTTAAGCTCTAATACAGGTCCCTCCTCTGGTCTTGGATTTTATTATTAACAATCTCTGGATGAAATCCAAACAGAAACCAGACTCACTGCCATTGAGTCAATGACAAATCATGGCGACCCCATAGGACAAGGTCGAGCTTCCCTGTGAGTTTCCTAGACGGTAACTCTTCACAGGAGTAGAAAGCCCTGTCTTACTCCCTCAAGGAGGCTGGCTTCAAACTGTGCACCTTGCAGATCACGGCCCACATGCGACTCACTGTGCCACCCGAGCCCCAGGGATGGAGCCCAGGATGGGCACATCCACAGAGACAGGAACTGGGTTAACAGCTTCCTGGGGTCATCGCAGGGGCGGCTGGGGGAATGAGGGGCTGATAATAATGAGCACAAGGACGAAGAAAACGTTCTGAAATGGATTATGGGCATGACTGCACAGTTCTTGTTAATCAGCTGAGACTGTTGAACTGGGTGATATGTGAATTGTATGTCCATGAAACTGTGCACATTTTCACAAAGCAAAACATGCCTGGTCATTAAAAATGTTATATTGCATAACAAGGAAGCAAAAGAAGAAAGAAGGCAGGAGAGAAAGGAAAGCAGTGGCTCCTCTGTGCTTACCTAAGGGTCATCTCTGAAGGCCCACAGTGCTGGTGAGGCACTGAGCCCCGGGGGCTGCACACAACCCCCTATGGGCTGAAAGCAGAGCTGGTCCGTGTTTACTGGGCAAGGGAGGGGGCAGACAAGCCTGCCCAGCTGACAGGGTTGGGGTCTCGAGGATGCCACAGCCATCTTTGAGCAATGGGGGGGGGGAAATTCCAGGCCCCCACAACTAATCGCGGGTTTGATAGGTGCAATTGTACGGTGAATATATATAAAGATTATAATAAAGCTCTGGAGAGCATGAGAGATAGAGGAGAGATTGAAATAATGGAGTCAGACACATTTCATGGTAGCATGCTCACCTCAGCCCTGCTTAGTGGTTCATGTGGAGAGAGGGGGAGAGGAGGGAGGACAAGGGGAAAGGGAGCAGGGGAGCGAGGACAGGAGAGGAGAGGGGGAGCCGACAAGAGGCCAAGAGGGGAGCCCAAGAAAGAGCTCTTTATTGCTAACCAGGACTATATATTTTTTGGTGGGGGCATGCATGCCCACTAATTACAGGTAGACATATGTCACAGGAAGGGGTTGGACTATAGGTTAGACAGCAGTGAGAGGGGGACAATCTGGGGATATACACGCAATAGGAAGAGGAGGGATTGGGGTATACATGTGACAAGAAGGGTGGATCCTAGATTCAGGATGGCAGTCTAAAGTTGGATATCACCGAGCAGGTTTGACCTGTTCTCTGGATCTCCATAGAAACCATTATCAGTAGGGTGTAAACCCCACCTATAGGAACCAAACTAATGACCCCAAGCCTTTAGAGAGAAGCAGCCCATTGTCCTTAACAGCAGGGAGTGGGCCCTACCTTTGGTGGGACCAGAAAGTAGTCTGGCAACTGACTGCCTTCAGGGAGGCTGTCTCTAAGCATCTGACCTCCCACCATAGGTTGGCAAAAAGCCCCTAATGTTTGGCATGTCTTTGGGGGAGCCTAAGCTGGGGAAAGTCTCTTTATAATCCCACAGAGGAGGGAAAGTGGGTTCCCATAGGAGACAAGGAGAGCCAGCCAGAAACGGGCAAGCTGCCCTAAGCTGGAAAATCATGGGTCACTGAGCCTCTGTATTTGTCTGTGGAAGGAAGCCGGTCTGACAAGGTGCAGGGAAGCCAGACAGTGGGCGAGCAGTGTGCCCTGTCCTCCTCACCTGCTAGCTTTCAGATTCCTGCCTCTGCACCCGCCCGGGGCTCAGAGAGGGGTAGATTAGGCTACAAGGGTCCGGGTTTCAAGATGCTGCGCTTCATGTGTAACAGCTGCCACCTGTGGAAAACAGCCCCGAGTGGTTTCCTTTCACTACCCAGGTGTCCCCGCTCCCTCAGGCTCCAGGGCTCAGTTTACCGTCCAAACGCTCACCGAGTCCGACTTCAGGTGAGATGGAAGGCCAGGTCGGCCGGCTGCAGGATGACACACAGCCTGGGGTTCAGAGGCGCTAGGGTGGACAGGCCACTCCTGTTCTCCACACTCGCCTAGGACTGTGCCCAGACACCTCCTTACTCCAGGGGTGCAGTGACCTTTAGTGGCCCCCACCTGGTCCTGCAGGTGCACTGCCCCCTTGATTCTGCCCTCAGCTGGCAGGAGACTGTGTGATGATTTGTGAGGACCCAGCCCCCTGAAGCCCCGCCCCACCACCGGTCTCATCCCTTCTGACTGCTGGTCCACACACACCCCCACCCCAGTGAGCCCAGCTGCAGAGGGAGCCCACTCCCTTCCTCCTGGCCGCTCCTCACAAACCACTGCACTGAGCCCTCCCTGAGACCAGATTCTTCCTGCTCCTTTCCGGAACAACCCCAGAGGCTGGGGAGGGAGGGGTGGGGCTTAGAGAGTGGCACTCTTTCACCTTCATGGTGTTCCTGCTGATGGTAGGACAGCGTCATCCACTGCCCCTGTGCGTTCCCAGGCTGTCACTCTTTATGAGAGGAGACAGACGCATCCTCCTCCCTCAGAGCGGCTAGTGGTCTCCAACTGCTGACCTTGTGCTAGCACCCCCACTCCTAATCACTGTGCTACCACGGCTCCTACCCGCACACATACACGCGCACACACACGCACATGCACACACACACGCACACACACACGCACACAACTTCACAACTGGGCTGAATATAATACCGAGCATCTGCTCTGTACAAGTTCAAATGCATAAAGACATTTTTTAAATGACCTTCACAGAGAATCAGTGGTCACATATCAAGCTTTAACTGAATATTTCACACGCATTCCTGGTGGTGTAGAGGCTTAAGCACCACACTGCTCACTCACCAACCACTCTGGGGGCAAACATGAGGCTATCTGCTCCCCCTAAGGGGTTATAGCCTCAGACACTCTATAATAGAGGGTCGCTGTGTGTTGGGACCCACTGGGTGGCAGTGGGAAATGGTGCTGTTGGGAACGTGTGAGGTTGCTCACCACAAGGGCATCTGTTGGAAACCACCAGCTGCCCCAAGGTGGAAGGGTGAGGCTGTCTGCTCCCATCAGGATTGATAGCCTCCGAGATGCACAGGGGTAGTGCCACTCTGCCCTCCAGGGTCCCTGAGACATCACCAAACAATCACTTGCTAACCAAGAGCTTTGGGTACCAAGGATCCACAGTGGCTCCGAGGGTTAAGCAAGGTCAGTGGTTTGAGCTCACCAGCCACTCACAGGGAGCCAGTCTGCTGCCAAGAAGAACCACAACCTTGGGAACTCCGGGACAGGCAGTCCCCTGCCTCCTGGAGGGTCCCCTTGGGTCAGAACCCATTGGACTGGATGGCAGTGGGCCCAGTCTCTGGTGGCTGCTCGGGGCATTTGATGGACGATGCCATGTCCAGCAGAGCAGATGCCCTGGAGAATCGGTAAAGACCCGACGCTGCTCCTGGGGAGGGTGTGCCAGATATCCCGGGCACGGGACATGTCCAGTCCAAGCCCAGTGTGGGCCACAATGTGGTGCTTGGCCAGCACCACCTGACCATCCCTCAGTGAGCACTGGCCCCTGAGAGCTCACGTCCTACTTGCTACCTGGGAAATGGCTGCTTCTTCGGGCAGCTAAGGAGCCCCACCCCAGTGGCAAGGTAGGCTAGCTGCTGGGCTGCTAACTGCTAAGCCAGCAGTTCAAACCCCGAGGGAGACAGATGAGGCTGCCTGGTCCTGTGAGCATGGACAGTCTGGGAAGTCCCGAGAAGCCGCTCTGCTGGGTCCTACATGGTCCTGTGAGTCTGAACCTACTTCAGTGTGGGTTGGGGTGGGGCTGTGGTGAGGGCAGTTGGACCCTTCCAACTTCCCTGGTGGTGCAACAGGTCAGGCAAGGCCCGCAGTTCAAAACCTCCAGCCACTCCTATGGAGAAAGACCAGGCTTTCTGCTCCCACAAACAGGTCCAGTCCTGGAAACCCACAGATCGGTCTGCCCTGTCCTGTAGGGTCTCTGTGAGTCAGCATCAACTCTATGGCAGCGAGAACAGCCCCGAGGGACAAAGGTGAGCAGCCTGCACCCAGCCGTGCCACCCCGTGGGGGCCATTCTACTCTGACTTGATAGTAATGCCTTCCTGGGGGGGTTTAACCTATGACCCCACACCTGCCTGTACCTCTCCGCTCACCTTCCCCAGCGAGGGAGCCCTCGAGCACACGTGGCAGGCCCCCAGCCCCGGGCCATCTGCGCCCTCCCCTCCCCAGGGCACCTGCCCGTGCCCGTGTTTCCTGTGATCCTTTTCCTATCCCCGAAATGTGTTCAGAGGTTGGTTATTCTCCACCCACTCAGCGTAAAAGGCACTGTTGTCTTGTCTGCAGGACGGCAGGTCAAGGTCAGCGGGTCCAGGTTGTTCTTCGCGCTTCCCTAGCAGAGTAAGCAAGCATCCAGGATGACTCCTTTTTCCGGAGCCAGATGCAGAACACGGAGTGAAGGACACAGCTTTGCACAATCCGCCAAGGAAACAGGGGGGAGGGAGCACCTCGGACCTCCTCTGTCTCCACACAGCCTGAGGCCCGCAGGCAGAGGCCCAGCTCAGACATGCCTCCCCCTCCGCCCTGTCCCCGCCCTGCCCGAATACCCCTCTGTGTCTCAGCCGGTTGCTTTGGCCATACGGAGCTCACAGTTACTCACAGTCTGGGGGCATTAGGGAAGCTGACGCGTGACCACAATTCAGGATCAGAGAACATCAGGATAGCAGCCATGTCTCTCTGGTCCTCAGCCTCTTGGCCACACAGTCCCTTGGCTTCTGCCGGGCGGGGGGTTGGGGGGGGGCAGGAAGCCCACTCAGTGCTCTGCCCACCCTCTGTGACTTGCCTGAGCCACTGCAGGGAGAGCGCTTGTCCGGTCTCCCCTGGCAGCTCCTCTCTCTGTGGGTACCAGACTCTGCGCCTGCCTCGAGCTAGCTCTCTGATGCCAGGGACCCCACCCCCACCCCACTCGTGTTTCACACACTCAGTCTCGCCGAGGGGATGGTAGAGGTGATGGGTAGATGAGCCAGGCCAAGCAATTTCCCTTCACTGTCACAAAACTGACAGACAGACAGACAAGACAGGAGCCGGCGCAGGCAGAAGAGACAGCGTGGAGCTTCTGAGAGCTGCGGTCTGGTGTCTGTTTGCAATTGGAAACTGTCATTCCTCTGGGAATTCTTTGTTCTCTGATTTCTCTCTCTCTCTCTCTCTCTCTCTCTCTCACACACACAATTTTGTATAAAAGAGAATTCCATGGCACTCCTGCTCTGATTCTGTAATGGGGGTGTTTCCACGTACATCAGACACTTCCACAAGGGTTGGAGAGACATGTGACTCCATGGGGGCTGTTGGAGGGACAGTGCTTCTAACAAGCATCTGGATTCTAAGACCCCAGCGGCTGTAGTTAGGGCGAGTCATAAAGTCCCATTCGCAGGCATGCTTAATTTTCTAGTGTAAATAATGTTTCTCAACATCAATAAAATTGAAGCTACGTGCTGTTCCAACAGCCTCTCAGTGTCTTATAAAGAGAGAACAGTCTTTTACACGTGATTCATTTCTCTTTGTCTCAGTTTCTGAAACTTGAAGCAAATAGAGATGTAACAATACGCCTGCCCTTTTGCCCTCGTCACATGTAAGCACCGTGCCGTGAACTCACAGCCACCGTGCTGTCCAGCATCAGCCTTATCTCTTCCCGCATCGCCCACACGCTGCACACAGCTCTGTGGCCCCAAAGCAGCGAGGCCCCGCTGCCCCTGGTGCCCGTTAATCCACATCAGTCCGCAGACACTCATCTGTGGTAAGCTTTTCATGTCAAAGGGATCATGTGGTGTGTGTGTCGTTCTGTAGCTGACGTGCTTGACGTCTTCAAGGTCCACCGTATCACAGCATGCATCAGGACAGCTTTCTGCTGCAGAAGTGCCATTTCCTGCAGGATCACTTGGGAGCTGACTTGGCTGGGCCAGCGTTCACAGGAGTGCAGCAGTAAGCCCCCGTGGAGGCCGATAACACAATGACACCAGCTCTGTCAGCAGTTGGCAGCGGTGTGGGGGGTGTGGGGGGTGTGGGGTGGGGTCACAGCGTGGGTACAATCGGAAGGAACACTTCCTGGGATAGGGACTGGTCCTTCTGAAGCAGACAAGGTCTGAAGGCTGGTCACTCTGATGTCCTGTTATCTGGCCTCCCAACTGTGGGCTCCCAACTGTGGGTCCTCTGGCTCTGTGTCACCAGCTTGTGGTCTTCTTGCTTCATCTTCCTCCTTCCTGGTTGGTCAGCCCCCACACCTACCCAAGTTAGGAGCAGCCTGCTGCTCGCTTACCATCTCACCCGCAGAACTGCAGCGGGCCGGACTCACCCGCTTCTGTAGCTTTGCAGGTCACTTCCTGATGTAGAGCTCTCTTGATCTACTCACATGCCTGTACATATAGTTCTCTCTTGATTTACTCACATACACGTATGTGTAGATCTCTCTTGATCTACTCACATACATGTGCGTGTAGATCTCTCTTGATCTACTCACATACACATACGTGTTGCTGGTTTTGCGTCTCCCAGACCAACCCAGCGTGTGTTACGTCTTTGTTGCTCATGTGTTTGCTGATGGAGGCATGTGCTGTTTTTTTCTTCTTGATTCTTGTGCACAGAACAGTGCCTCTGAATTCCTGCCACCATTCCTTTTGGCATGCTCTGAGGAGTGGAATTACTGGGACAAGACTTCATGCTTGGGAAAGTAGCAGGGCAGTGGAAAGAGGAGGGTCCTCGGCGAGGTGGGTGGACACAGTGGCTGCAACAATGGACGCAGACATAAGGACAATGGTGAGGTGGCGCGGGACTGGGCAGTGTTTCTTTCTGGCCCGCGTAGAGTTGGTGCGAGTCAGCACGAACTCAGCAACTTACCGTCCTTCTTAGGTAGGTGTTTCTCGCTTCTCCCATTCCTAACCCAACGCCTGATGGTCTTCCTTCTCTTTGCGAAGAGACTCTGACTAATGAAACTTCAGAGACAAATGACAAGAGGCAGCCATTCCCCTAGAAGGGGAAGGAGAGGGAAGTGCGCCCCAGGACTCTCTCCCTGCCACTGCTTGGAGCTGGATTCTGACGCTCACTTCTCGGACCCTCCAAGCCAAGCTAGTCCTCTGTCTCTCTTCATACGGCGTTCAATCTGTTTAACATACTCAGGTCACACATGTCAGATAACTTAAATACTTCTGTTTTTCTAAAGGAAACGAGATTATCCACGGGAGTGCTTAAAAATCCATAAATATGAGTATTTTGTACTGAAACTCATTCTTGAAGGCCACACTAGGCACTGGAGACCCACTGGACATACCCGCTGTGTACCATGTACATTTCTTCCAGGTTCATGTAGGATTTAAGGGCAATGGTAGTGGGTGTGCCTTCCAAACGATGCTTCGCTTGCCTGGTACTCGTCCAAGTGCCACACAGAGGCCAGGCGGCAAGCATTTCAGCCAGGATTCCAGGTCGTGCACACACGGCTTATTCCAAACCTCTGCTCGGTGGGCGGCTGTGGGCTAGCTCTCTGGGTTACACACTGGCCTTCGTCTGGAGAGGGTGACTTTGTGGAAAAATAAGACCTATGGAAACGGGCACTTCCAAGGGATCTGCTTCCATCCCAGGTAGTGATACTTCTGACTTTTCAGAAAGACCTGGTGACAGTTTGGGGGACGCCCAAGCGGTCGTCTTGATGGACTCCGGGCAATTATGGAGGCTTGGTGAGAAGACGCACGAAGGAAATGGAAGACTGCACCGACATTTCCACCGCGGCAATACACCGGCTCACGCTCCAGCGGTAGCAAGGGCTGTCCTATCAATGTCCCTGAGGAGCCGCACCCCATTCATCCCGAAGCCCCAACCTTACACCTTCAGACTTCGTTGTGTTCCCCAAACCCCAAGAACATTTCAAAGGAGCTTGATTTGAGTTCCTGGAAGATGCCCGCGTGGAGGGTCAGCGAGCCGGACCACTGCTGCTTTCAGAAGTGCATCCACGGAGACGGAGGAGAAGGCAGGACGCTGGGGACGGGGTGGGGGTGGGGGTGCGGCGAGAAGCGGGGTGCTAGTGACAAGGAGCACGAGAAGGAGGAAACCACCCTGAAGTCGATGGTGGTGACGACGTGCACCTCTTCTTCGGTCTACTGAACGGTGTGTGACTCC